>NC_135432.1:9109739-9212239 GCF_051991255.1 Vanacampus margaritifer | reverse complement strand
GAACAAATTTTTTACCACAAACTGAGCAGGCAAAAGGCTTCTCTCCAGTGTGGGTTGTCGTGTGGTCTTTTAAGCTTCCCTTCTGAGCAAAAGTTTGACCACAAACTGAGCAGGCAAAAGGCTTCTTTCCAGTGTGGGTTCTTGTGTGTTTATTTAAGCTTACCCTGTGAGCAAAATTTCGACCACAAATTGAGCAGGCAAAAGGCTTCTCTCCAGTGTGGATTTTCGTGTGGTCTTTTAAGCTTCCCTTCTGAGCAAAAGTTTGACCACAAACTGAGCAGGCAAAAGGCTTCTCTCCAGTGTGGGTTCTCGTGTGTCTTTTTAAGCTTGCATTCTCAGCAAAAATTTGACCACAAATTGAGCAGGCAAAAGGCTTCTCTCCAGTGTGGGTTCTTGTGTGTTTATTTAAGCTTACCTTGTGAGCAAAATTTCGACCACAAATTGAGCAGGCAAAAGGCTTCTCTCCAGTGTGGATTCTTGTGTGTATTTTTAAGTGTCCCCTTTGAGCAAAATTTCGACCACAAATTGAGCAGGCAAAAGGCTTCTCTCCAGTGTGGGTTCTTGTGTGTATTTTTAAGCTTTCCTTGTGAGCAAGTATTTGACCACAAACTGAACAGGCAAAAGGCTTCTCTCCAGTGTGGATTCTTGTGTGTATTTTTAAGTGTCCCTTCTGAGCAAAAGTTTGACCACAAACTGAGCAGGCAAAAGGCTTATCTCCAGTGTGGGTTCTCATGTGGCGTGCTAAGTTTCCCTTCTGAGCAAATAATTGACCACAAACTGAGCAGGCAAAAGGCTTCTCTCCAGTGTGGGTTCTCGTGTGTATTTTTAAAAATCCCTTTTGAGCAAAATTTTGACCACAAACTGAACATGCAAAAGGTTTGTCACCAGTGTGGCTGACCATATGTCTTCTCAATAGAGACTGGCAGCCAAAAGTTTTACCACACTGACAGCATTTGCACCATGTGCTGGCAGTGTGACATGTCACATCACCGTCAGACTGTTCATAGTCATCGGTTTGAGGAGAGTGTAACGTGTCTTCACCATCTGATATTGGAGCTAACATGCTGTCTGCTTGTGATCCTCCACGGTGGTCCTCGTCATCTTCTGTTGTTTGTTGTCTTGAGTTGCTGCTTGGAGACTCCGCCCCTTTGTTCTCTTCATATTGACATTCATCTTCACTCTTCAAATGGACACCAGTCACGGGCAACTCGGTGAAATGCTCCTCCTCTCTAATGTATGGCGGCAGCCGCTCCTCTTTTTTTATGTTGGGAGGCTCTGGCTGCTCCTCTTCTTTAACTTGAAGAGGCTCCAAGTCCTCCTCCTCTTTCACACCAGGGAACTCTGGCTCCTGCCGCTCAGGACAAAGGTATTTTTCACTGACGTCTGCGGGGCACAAGTTACACATGGTTTGGTAAAGACCGTTTATTGTGAAGTTATGTGTTTTATAATTAAGATTATCACATGGGCCACCTGAGTGAAAGAGTAACAAAGCTGGCAAATGTTACGTATTTTGTTCCAGAAATCACGCAACGTTACTCTGTAACGCTGATTGTTCCGCACATAAATATAGAAAATATTTCAAGTTGTGAAATCTGACATTCATTGACAAAAAGCTAACAAATGCATGCATCTGCAAGAGCTGTACAACATCCTCGAGGAGTTGACGAACATTATTCAAACTCTAGGGGGCAGCAAAGAAGAACAAATAAAGCCAGGGGAGAGAAATCAATTTAGGGTTAGTGTATGTCAAACCTAAATGGGTATTTTTAATCATTGTAATGGGCTTAGTGTCAATGTGCCATTAGCATAAATATGTGGCTATATGTAATATATCAGCGAATTCTATGCTAAGAAAAAAAAAAGTTTTTTGATTTTTACTTGGTTACAATCAATGGTCCAACTAGTCACTTCTGTTTACAATATCAAATTATCTACTAGGCTTCCATCCTCCATTCTAGTTGTTAGTATGTCAACGAATCAAAAATAAAGAATACACCTGCTTATTTATATAATTCTTATAACATTTACCATCAAAAATAGGAGCACCTATTCTTATCTGAGACATGTACCAAAGCGACTTGAGAAAAACTGTAAACGTAAGGTAAAAAGTGCCCGGATGAAGGATCCTTTCAAAATAGACATATTGTTGAAAAGTATTGATTAAATAAGTGACAAACCTGCTCTGTTCAACACAACTCGAGGCTGCTTGCCAAAAGCGTCCATCAGTTGACGTAGTAGCTCATTCTCTTCTTGTGCGCCACAAAGCTCCTCTTTGTACTTGACTTTCGTTATTGCCAACATTTTCACACGATATTCACGACACTTTTCGGTCACATTTGACGTCTGTTGAGCCAATATGTCGATAACAAACGCGTCTCCTTTTTTCGGCGGCAAGCTAAGCTAAAATAAGCTAAGCTAAACAAGGCCGAAAGATTTTGACAAAAACTGTGTGATACGAATGTAACCAGACACAAAATGGAGCAGTTTGGCTTCAATAGAGTAGTGACGGACGCACAGTGTCGATGTGTAAGTTCGTATAGTACGAATTCAGGATGAATTATTACGAATTATAGTGAACCGCGTGTGGCTATGTAAAATCAGCCTGGAATGGAGTATTGGTCACGTGAAATCTATTCTACGGCAACACCAGTTGAACAAATCTCGTGTCACGGGGTGGGGCATAACTTATATAAACGTTTGAGCCTATGTTCATTTGGAGAATACATTTTTAAAAAATCTTTGCATTTGGACGAGTAAGAAACATGTTTAGTTACATCCATAAAATATTGAGGGGTTTACCAGCAATATAACGTTATTTCAGTATTAATTGTTACTAAACACTAAACAGACTGAAAGCCAGATCATTTGTGAATTTACGTCTACACGCACCAATGATGTGTGATGGTGACGACCCTGAATTTTGAACTAGTGAACACTATCTTTAGTAAATGACTCGGCCTTTGCTTCTTAAAGTCCTGCATCTTTTAGGCCCCAAGACGGAGGCTGACTTGAGAAAAAAATCGAAGGTAACTCGGAAATTTGTAATTTCCTGATTTTTTTTCTCAACAAGCAAGTAATCTGTTAGTGTGGATCAAAGCATTGTAATAAATGTAATTTTTGGAAGTGTGCTGACAACTAAGATTTTATTTTTTATTTTTACCATTTTGGCTAAGTTAGACTGACTTGTTCTAACACTTTCCAGTATTTAAGTGAAATAAATAAATAAAGACCTCCTTCCTGATCTTCAAATATTGATATCTCATAATTGCTAAAATAAAGCCAATATTAACATTTCAATACATCTTTTTTTTCTCTCCTCTTAATGCGCAGCCCCAGAAAAATAAAGTTGAGAATGAGGTGAAGACGAAAAAAGAGGTGGTGACACTTAATGGTAAGGTGCAGGATTGGACAAGAGTGATTGTCCAACTTCTGTTAGGTTTGTTGTATTGTTTGTGTATTTTTATTTATCATATGTGTTGTTTAGTTGAGGTCACCGGTGTGGAGGGCAAATCACTAATGGAGCAGCTGAGGGGAGAAGCTCTGAAATTCCACAAATCAGGAGATAAAGGAAACAAGCACAAAATGAAATACTGTGCAAAGAATTTCCTGCATACTAAGCATCAATACTTAATCAATATGCAGGTGAGAATTATACAACTGAGGGCTATGTGGTGAAGGAATATTCTGATTACTATATTAAGTGTAATCTTTGCGTGCCCAAATAATTGTATTCAGAATCTGATGAAGAAGTTTTCCTTGCAAGGATTTATTTAGAAGCTTCTAAAGACACAGTCAGGACACCCACATCTGAATGCCATGTGGAGCCCCCAAGTGTGTGGCAATCTACAGAACATTGACTCATTTATACTCAAAAGATAAAAGGTTCCTCTTCCCCTCCTAAGTTGATTAAAGGACAGACATGTCGACTCCTAGTGAACAAATGTGTGATGTTATTAGTAAGCAGACGTTTACATACAGACATGTTGATTCCAGGTTAAACAAAGGTGTAATGTTATTAGTAAAGACATTTACATACAGTTCCCCTTCTTGACTGGGGGAACAAATGCAATCAGGATCTGACCCCAGACTTTTAGTCTCTAATGACAAAAGGCTCTGATAACATCATGCACATTCCTATCTTCAATAGCTTTGAGGGTGAGAGGATAAAATAAAGTTCACAAAATCATTATTCCACTGTATTCTTTTAAACACTCATGATTATATCACATCTATATGCTTTATAAGTAAATTCAAAAACAGTAAAATTATAAATTGAAAATATTAAATGTCTTCAGTGGTTACCCCAAACACAATGGACTTGCTCAAAATGCACCTGGAGCTATTTGGTGGACAGGTGAGATCACACGTAGACGAGAAGTAAAACAAAAATAATGAGCACATTTGACTGATGTCCTCACTCTTGTAGATTCGTACCCGTTTTCCTCCTGAGCCCAATGGTATCCTTCACATTGGGCACGCTAAAGCCATTAACTTTAATTTTGGTTATGCAAAGGTACGTCCTTTCTTCCATTTTCATCTCTTCTCAAGGCAGCTACGAAACAATGGCGCTTCCATTTACACTTATACTCTTTCCCAGGCAAACAACGGAATTTGTTTCTTGAGATATGATGACACAAATCCAGAGGAGGAGGACGAAAAATACTTCACTGCCATCAAGGACATGGTAGAGTGGCACGGTGAGTTGATGATTTTTCTCCATGCAGAAAATTGGTAACGTAACTCATTCAAACCCAAAAATGTCTAAATACGTTTTTACTACTTTGTGCTTCACTCCCCAAAAACGTGTTCACACGTTGTTGTTGTTGTTGTTTGCAAGCACATACAGAAGGTTTTGATAAAGCTCCTCACATGAAGTGGTGGCTTAAAGCAATCATAGTTATTACAAAAAACGGCCAGTAGAGTATAAGAGATCAACCAGGGCCATTTTACAAAAAGCTCTTTCTCCACTGTTTTAAACAGATTTGTGAATAATTAATGATGAAACTTAGCTATATTTTAGTGCTAATTGCTGCAAAACGTTAACAGATAGTAATAATTTTCATAGCTTCCATGTTTTTATAGCAATAGAACACAATATTCTGTGGGCCTTGCAAAATCAGTCCAAATCCAGTCCAGCAGCCGGGAGCAAAGGGGGTTGCTTCAGTGAAAATGGCTGCGAGTGAATGAGTTAATTGAAATTGAATTACAATGTCAATTATTACACTCCACAATTACAACATCAGCATAATTGTAAAAAAAATAAAAATAAAATAAAAAGATTAATACAAATTTTTGAGTTGAGTTGTTTAAATTCATACAGTTGTAACTTTTTTACGTTTTCGAATAAATAATAAATTTGGTTTCAGCCAATAGGAACTTGCATAATTATAGTTTCAAATAATTTTATTTGTTTGTGTACCCCCCCCCCCCCAAAAAAAAAAGATCGTCCTGATCGTGATTTCAATTATTACCAAAATAATCGTGACGAATATTTTCTTCAGAATCGAGCAGCCCTAGCTGATGATTTTTCTCCATGCAGAAAACTGGTAGCTTAAGGTTATGTTCTTGCACAGGCTACACACCGTACGCAGTCACGCACGCATCGGACAACTTCCAGCAACTCTACGATCTTGCACTTGAACTCGTTCGCAGGTGAGTGCTTCAAGTATTCGTGTTTACAATTGCACAATGAGCAGTAGGATAGAAGGTGTTTCATTTTTGATTGTCTTCCCTCAGGGGCCACGCGTATGTGTGCCACCAGAAGGGGGAGGAACTGAAGGGCCACAATACTCCTCCGTCACCATGGAGAGACCGTCCCATTGAAGAATCTCTGGTTTTGTTTGAGAGGATGAAAAAGGGGATGTTCTCTGAGGGCGAGGTCACACTCAGGATGAAGACCGTCATGGAGGATGGGAAAATGGACCCCGTGGCATACCGGATTAAATACACGCCACATCATCGAACCGGAGATGAATGGTAGGTTAATTGTCTCAATAGTTGTCCTTTTCTCCGTTTTGCATTTGAGTACTACTATACCCGATTCCTCAATGTTCTTTTTCAGGTGCATCTATCCCACTTATGACTACACCCACTGTTTGTGTGACTCCATTGAAAACATCACACATTCACTCTGCACCAAAGAGTTCCAGGCCAGGTAGACATTACTTACTTTTTTCTATCATTCACACGGTGGCACACTAAATTCATTTGGTGTGAAATTTTGTGTTTGTGTTGGCAGGCGGTCATCATATTACTGGCTATGTAATGCTCTGGACGTGTACTGCCCTGTTCAGTGGGAATATGGCCGCCTGAACCTCACCTACACCGTGGTGTCTAAGAGGAAGATCATCAAATTGGTGGAGAGTGGAGTGGTCAGGTAAAATGGCAAAATGTCTTTTTTTCTATTTTTACATTTTACATTTCAACATGGTTAATATATGAAATAAAGAATTAAAATGTTAATAATGTCTAACAATATATGAAATAAAGAATTTAAAATGTTAATAATGTCTAACATAACAAATACATTCATGCGCCACACATGGATTAACTTAATGAGAATTAATTTAGCGATTGTAGCCCTATGGAGCTACATTGAACAATGGCCACAAAGATTGTATTACTCTGTTTTGATGAATTTAAATAATATCTATTTCCAAATATGATTTTTTTTTAATTGTATTTGTAGTAAATATAATTACAAGAGTTCAACTTCCTCGTATATTCCCACAAGCAGTAACCGAAAGTTAATTCATTCAAGAGCTGCTTTTACTGCAAAGGTTGTAGTTTGTGGAACACAAGACCTGTGTCGTAAAACATAGCGGCAAACTCGGCCACGGACGCCGCCATGTTGACCACGAGACCGGAAAAAGGAAGAGGAGTTATGGTGGTGGCGGAGAGCGCCCTCTAGTGCAGTGGGGACGGCACTGCCCAAACCTCATTGTATAAGACTATCATGCTACTGAAATACTCTCAAACATACACAAAACTGATTAATTATTTGCAAACACCCACACAACTTAAAGGCAAATCTAAACAAAGAATTACTACCCCCCCCCCCCCCCCGTGCATTTAACCAAACCACAATAACTTCAGTGTTACAACTTACAAAAGTCAGCTAGGTTAACACACAATGAAAAACACCTTGGATGGGCTAACAAAACTAGCATCCGAACTATAACCATTTAAAGAAAGTATATTTGAAGTTGTAGCAACTCATGTGGGACAGAACATATAGCAAAACTCCCAGGCAAATATTCTTTGACCTCTGTGAAAAACAATAAAAATATTATAGCTGCTTTGAGTCTGCTTCTGTGCTTCTATATTACCGTGTTATGCTGCTACCTGGTGGCAATGGCATGCACATGAGAACAAGCAGCACAATGACCATTGTATTATCAGGATGCACAAACTATTCTATTGCTTTGTTTTTGTGTTGTTAATTACAATAAAATTGTATTTAAAATGATTACAATTTCCCCCCAAAATTTTGCCAGAAGGGTTTCAATAAAGTCATATGTTATATTTTATTTCTTTCCGGGAGGAGGGACCTTCATTTTCAACAATGAATTTAGTATAAAAATCAAAATGTGGGGAGCAAAAAAGTCACGATTTTATTAATTTTAAAGAGAAAAACAATTTAAGAGAATAAAGTAATTTTGTGGTAAAAAAAATAAAAATAAAAAAAAACAGCATGGTAACAAATGAAATAATAATAATAATAATAAATAAGCCATCATTTCAAGTGAAAAAAATCAGAACGTTGGACTAAAATTGTAAGTGTAGAGAGGCTTTACAAGTTTGCACATTCTGGATTTATTTCTCCTTTATCTGTGCTCAAAATGCCAATGCAAAGTAGGCATTTTGACGCAAGTCTTGGCAGTGTTATTTATTATTATCAAAAAAAAATGCATTTAGCATGTTTAGATCATGTACAGTGTTGTTGTATGGTATTGGTGTTGGTATGCACTGTAATGGTTTTTAATGGACCGTTGTCTCCCTTCTGTTCCACTTCGTATGTCATTATTTATTAATTTTACATTTAATTTTTTAAGATTATAACGGATGGATATACGTACATACTTTAAAATTATTAAGGGGTTTACCAAAAAAGAGAAAGTTATTTCAGTAATAATGGATGACATATATATATATATATATATATATATTTTTTTTTTAATTATATTTACAGAGTGAGTCATACTAGTGTAAATGTAACAAAAAGGACAAACTATATACAATGTTTTGAGTGTTTTGACACACACAATAATTATAAGAAAGTGTTTACGAATACAAATAGATCACAAAATTACAGATTTAAAATCACTGTCATTGTAATTACCTTTAATATTAAACATGGAAAATGTAATTTAAAAATGATATAAGGCACAATGCATATTAATGGACAATTACCGGTAAACATGCCAGATTATAGCTGTCAGATAGCTTAAATCGGCAGCGTCTTGTCAGGTTGATGTAACATTTTATATACAAAATCAATTTCAAAATAGGGTTAAGTCAGACACATACAACACAGGTACACAGATCATTCGTTCATTCAGCGGTAAACATGATCTTTGCACCATCATTCATCTCTGCTATTCTCACCAGCACACTCGTGCCTCTCAGCTTCAGCCTTACTTGGGAATCTTTGACAACAAACTGAGCAGGCAAAAGGCTTCTCTCCAGTGTGGGTTCTTGTGTGTTTATTTAAGCTCATCTTGTGAGCAAAATTTCGACCACAAATTGAGCAGGCAAAAGGCTTCTCTCCAGTGTGGATTCTTGTGTGTGTATTTAAGTTTCCCTTCTCAGCAAAATTTTTACCACAAATTGAGCAGGCAAAAGGCTTCTCTCCAGTGTGGGTTCTTGTGTGTATATTTAAGTTTGCCTTGCGAGCAAAATTGTGACCACAAACTGAGCAGGCAAAAGGCTTCTCTCCAGTGTGGGTTCTCATGTGCTTTGCTAAGTTTCCCTTCTGAACAAATTTTTTACCACAAACTGAGCAGGCAAAAGGCTTCTCTCCAGTGTGGGTTGTCGTGTGGTCTTTTAAGCTTCCCTTCTGAGCAAAAGTTTGACCACAAACTGAGCAGGCAAAAGGCTTCTTTCCAGTGTGGGTTCTTGTGTGTTTATTTAAGCTTACCCTGTGAGCAAAATTTCGACCACAAATTGAGCAGGCAAAAGGCTTCTCTCCAGTGTGGATTTTCGTGTGGTCTTTTAAGCTTCCCTTCTGAGCAAAAGTTTGACCACAAACTGAGCAGGCAAAAGGCTTCTCTCCAGTGTGGGTTCTCGTGTGTCTTTTTAAGCTTGCATTCTCAGCAAAAATTTGACCACAAATTGAGCAGGCAAAAGGCTTCTCTCCAGTGTGGGTTCTTGTGTGTTTATTTAAGCTTACCTTGTGAGCAAAATTTCGACCACAAATTGAGCAGGCAAAAGGCTTCTCTCCAGTGTGGATTCTTGTGTGTATTTTTAAGTGTCCCCTTTGAGCAAAATTTCGACCACAAATTGAGCAGGCAAAAGGCTTCTCTCCAGTGTGGGTTCTTGTGTGTATTTTTAAGCTTTCCTTGTGAGCAAGTATTTGACCACAAACTGAACAGGCAAAAGGCTTCTCTCCAGTGTGGATTCTTGTGTGTATTTTTAAGTGTCCCTTCTGAGCAAAAGTTTGACCACAAACTGAGCAGGCAAAAGGCTTATCTCCAGTGTGGGTTCTCATGTGGCGTGCTAAGTTTCCCTTCTGAGCAAATAATTGACCACAAACTGAGCAGGCAAAAGGCTTCTCTCCAGTGTGGGTTCTCGTGTGTATTTTTAAAAATCCCTTTTGAGCAAAATTTTGACCACAAACTGAACATGCAAAAGGTTTGTCACCAGTGTGGCTGACCATATGTCTTCTCAATAGAGACTGGCAGCCAAAAGTTTTACCACACTGACAGCATTTGCACCATGTGCTGGCAGTGTGACATGTCACATCACCGTCAGACTGTTCATAGTCATCGGTTTGAGGAGAGTGTAACGTGTCTTCACCATCTGATATTGGAGCTAACATGCTGTCTGCTTGTGATCCTCCACGGTGGTCCTCGTCATCTTCTGTTGTTTGTTGTCTTGAGTTGCTGCTTGGAGACTCCGCCCCTTTGTTCTCTTCATATTGACATTCATCTTCACTCTTCAAATGGACACCAGTCACGGGCAACTCGGTGAAATGCTCCTCCTCTCTAATGTATGGCGGCAGCCGCTCCTCTTTTTTTATGTTGGGAGGCTCTGGCTGCTCCTCTTCTTTAACTTGAAGAGGCTCCAAGTCCTCCTCCTCTTTCACACCAGGGAACTCTGGCTCCTGCCGCTCAGGACAAAGGTATTTTTCACTGACGTCTGCGGGGCACAAGTTACACATGGTTTGGTAAAGACCGTTTATTGTGAAGTTATGTGTTTTATAATTAAGATTATCACATGGGCCACCTGAGTGAAAGAGTAACAAAGCTGGCAAATGTTACGTATTTTGTTCCAGAAATCACGCAACGTTACTCTGTAACGCTGATTGTTCCGCACATAAATATAGAAAATATTTCAAGTTGTGAAATCTGACATTCATTGACAAAAAGCTAACAAATGCATGCATCTGCAAGAGCTGTACAACATCCTCGAGGAGTTGACGAACATTATTCAAACTCTAGGGGGCAGCAAAGAAGAACAAATAAAGCCAGGGGAGAGAAATCAATTTAGCCAACAGTAAGTGTATGTCAAACCTAAATGGGTATTTTTAATCATTGTAATGGGCTTAGTGTCAATGTGCCATTAGCATAAATATGTGGCTATATGTAATATATCAGCGAATTCTATGCTAAGAAAAAAAAAAGTTTTTTGATTTTTACTTAGTTACAATAATGGTCCAACTAGTCACTTCTGTTTACAATATCAAATTATCTACTAGGCTTCCATCCTCCATTCTAGTTGTTAGTATGTCAACGAATCAAAAATAAAAAATACACCTGCTTATTTATATAATTCTTATAACATTTACCATCAAAAATAGGAGCACCTATTCTTATCTGAGACATGTACCAAAGCGACTTGAGAAAAACTGTAAACGTTAAGGTAAAAAGTGCCCGGATGATGGATCCTTTCAAAATAGACATATTGTTGAAAAGTATTGATTAAATAAGTGACAAACCTGCTCTGTTCAACACAACTCGAGGCTGCTTGCCAAAAGCGTCCATCAGTTGACGTAGTAGCTCATTCTCTTCTTGTGCGCCACAAAGCTCCTCTTTGTACTTGACTTTCGTTATTGCCAACATTTTCACACGATATTCACGACACTTTTCGGTCACATTTGACGTCTGTTGAGCCAATATGTCGATAACAAACGCGGCTCCTTTTTTTCGGCGGCAAGCTAAGCTAAGATTAGCTAAGCTAAACAAGGCCGAAAGATTTTGACAAAAACTGTGTGATACGAATGTAACCAGACACAAAATGGAGGAGTTTGGCTTCAATAGAGTAATGACGGACGCACAGTGTTGATGTGTAAGTTCGTATAGTACGAATTCAGAATGAATTATTACGAATTATAGTGAACCGCGTGTGGCTATGTAAAAGCAGCCTGGAATGGAGTATTGGTCACGTGAAATCTATTCTACGGCAACACCAGTTGAACAAATCTCGTGTCACGGGGTGGGGCATAACTTATATAAACGTTTGAGCCTATGTTCATTTGGAGAATACATTTTAAAAAATCTTTGCATTTGGACGAGTAAGAAACATGTTTAGTTACATCCATAAAACTATTGAGGGGTTTACCGGAAATATAAAGTTATTTCAGTATTAATTGTTACTAAACACGAAACAGACTGAAAGCCAGATAATTTGTGAATTTACGTCTACACGCACCAATGATGTGTGATGGTGACGACCTTGAATTTTGAACTAGTGAACACTCCAAAGCAATGGAATTGTTAGATTCTCTTTTTAGTCCAGATTTTATCCAACATGTCAACTGTACCACTCATTCATATGGCAATACATTGGACCTTGTTTTTACAAAAGGTGTCAATGTTGGCCTCTCATATCCTGCAAGTCCCTGTCTCTGACCACTTTTGTGTTTTTTAATCTCATCTTTCGATGCGCTGAGATACGCTGTGGGCCAAACCACCACTGTTTTCGTTATACAGTATAAACAACAACAAACAGTTCCTTTTAGCTCACCCTCCCTCTGTTTGTTAAACTTGACTCCATCTCCACTTTGGGTATTATGTCTTGAAGGATTATATTATAATTTGTAATCTTTTGCGTGTCCAAATAAATCAAAGATGAGATTCTTGTTAAGAGGGTCCTTGCAAGGTTGATTTATTACAGAGATCTCTGGTCACACAATTGAATATCACCAAAGCAGTGTCATCCAAGAATGTGTGTCCTCTTTTGCCCACACAGCCTTTTTATTCAAAACATCAGGAAACGCCTCTGTCATCCCGTGAGGTACAGAATGAGTTTGCATTTTGCCAGTAAACTAGATCGTCCTTGAACTTGGACTTTCACATTTAGACAAAACAGGTTCTCAGTATGCCAGATTGCACTTTCTTCACATTTCGACAAAACTGAATCTTAGTATGCCAGATTGAACTTTCTCAAACAGGCCAAAGAAAGGGAATTTAGACAAAACAAGATAACAGATAGGTTAAGGTCGAGTTATATTGAGTTTAACATTTATTACACCTGCTCTACAAATCTATAACTAAATTCAAAATGGTTAAAATATAAAATAAAGAATTAAAAATGTTCACAATGTTAACAGTCTCCAGACCAGACCCAGTCTGGAGACATAATACGAGAAATAATACAATACATTTCCCGGTTGGCCGACCGGGGGCGCTGTTTATTTCAGACCGCGGGTTCATTTCAAAATCAGCAAGTAAAGTGCTTTAGATATTGTTTGCATTGAATAACTAAATACTTGTCCATGAAGTTCATTGTTCGGTTTCTTCTTTTACCACTACTACTTCGACTACATTTCTATATACAGGTAAATACAATTCTGATGCCTTATCCCCACCTCGTGACAGGAAGCAGCAACAGCTCTGAGGCACTGTTTACACGACGTCTCGCACAGGTACCTTAAGTCATTAAAAAAGACAAGTGAAACACACAGAAGCAGAACGGTGAAATTTGCATTTTAGTGCAACGGTTGTAGTTTGTGGAACACAAGACGTGTGTCGTAAAACATAGCGGCAAACTCGGGCCACGGACGCCGCCATGTTGACCACGAGACCGGACAAAGGAGGAGTAGTTATGGTAGTGGCTGGAGAGCGCCCTCTAGTGCAGCGGGGACGGCACTGCCCAAAACTCTTTGTATCAGACTATCATGCTACTGAAATACTCTCAAACACACACGAAACAGATTAATTATTTGCTAACACCCACACAATTTAACCCCTGGGCTTTATTATAGTTTGATTAAATTCTTGTATTTTTTGCCAAAATCTGGCATTTCCTTTGAAATGTGATAACTTAGTCATTTATGAATATTTTTTTCACTTTCAAATGCTCAAAATGTTCACTGGCATCAGACCTACCTATACATGTATAGTTTAAAAAAATGTTTTTTTTAATGCCCTCTATGGACAATAATTGCAGTATTATGCTAACAGCTAAATTAACTATGCTGTATATATATATATATATGTAAAATAAAGGTCTAATTTGAATATTTCATGACACATTTAGAGGCTTGAATAAGTCCATAAGTCATAACAATAGAATTTTTTTATGCATAACCAGTTTTTCACAATGGCATTTTTCTGAATAGCACAAAACTCTTGTAATTTTGCCAAAATCAGGCATTTCCTTTGAAGTGAGATAACTTAAGTCATTCATGAATATTTTTTCAAGTCATTCATGAATATTTTTTCACTTCCAACCGCTCAAAATGTTCAGTGGCATCAGACCTATCTATACATATATAATTTTTATTTTATTTTTTTAATGCCCCCTATGGACAATAATAGCAGTATCATGGTAATAGCAAGACTAATTATGCTGTATATATATATAAAATAAAATACTAATTTGAATATTTCATATGACATAGAGGCTCAAACAAGTCCATAAGTCATTACAATAGAATTTTTTATGCATGCATTTTGTATTCATTAGCCTTTGGCCCCACCTAGTGGATTTTTGTGTTAACACGCTCAACACACAAATTCCTCTATTTTCATGTTTATGACTCGTCAAAGAAGCGATTGCATCAGTAATCACTGAAAATGCATTATAACACATCAGGTTTACAGCATATCAAAAACTGTGATTTATAATGGGAGTCAATGAGCCAAAATCGGGCATTATTACAACAATTCCGTGTGAATCTCTCCCTCCCGTTTGGTAATAATTATAAATTACAGCATGGCGCCAATTTGAACTTCTACATTTTTAAACAATCCTGGTAAAATGTCAGGTCCCTAGTGTATTTTTTTCAAATGCTTTTTCTTTGATGAAAAACATAAAAAAGCCAGAAAATGGACAAATAACACCCAGGGGTTAAAGGCAAATCTAAAGAAAGAATCACTACCCCCTCATGTATTTAACCAAACCACAATAACTTCAGTGTTACAATTTACAAAAGTCAGCTAGCTTAATAGCTTAACACACAATGAAAAACACCTTGGATGGGCTGACAAAGCTAGCATCCGAACTATAACCATTTAAAGAAAGTATATTTGAAGTTGTAGCAACACATGTGGACAGAACATATAGCAAAATTCCCAGGCAAATATTCTTTGATCTCTGTGAAAAACAATAAAAATATTATAGCTGCTTTGAAACTGCTTCTGTGTTAATAGATTACCGTGTGTTATGCTGCCACCTGGTGGCATGCATATTAGAACAAGCAGCACGAAGACCATTGCATTATCAGAATTCACAAACTATTCTATTGGCACACACAATAATTATAAGAAAGTATTTACTAATACAAGTAGATCACAAAATTATAGATTTAAAATCACTGTCATTGTTATTACCTTTAATATTAAACATGGAAAATGTAATTTAAAAATGATATAAGGCACAATTAATGTACAATTACCGGTAAACATGCCAGATTATAGCTGTCAGATAGCTTAAATCGGCAGCGTCTTGTCAGGTTGATGTAACATTTTATATACAAAATCAATTTCAAAATAGGGTTAAGTCAGACACATACAACACAGGTACACAGATCATTCGTTCATTCAGCGGTAAACATGATCTTTGCACCATCATTCATCTCTGCTATTCTCACCAGCACACTCGTGCCTCTCAGCTTCAGCCTTACTTGGGAATCTTTGACAACAAACTGAGCAGGTAAAAGGCTTCTCTCCAGTGTGGATTCTTGTGTGTTTATTTAAGCTTCCCTTGTGAGCAAAATTTTGACCACAAATTTAGCAGGCAAAAGGCTTCTCTCCAGTGTGGGTTCTCATGTGCCCTGCTAAGGTTCCCTTCTGAACAAATTTTTTACCACAAACTGAGCAGGCAAAAGGCTTCTCTCCGGTGTGAATTCTCATGTGATTTGCTAAGTTTCCCTTCTCAGCAAAATGTTGACCACAAACTGAGCAGGCAAAAGGCTTCTCTCCAGTGTGGATTCTTGTATGTGTATTTAAGTTTCCCTTCTCAGCAAAATTTTGACCACAAATTGAGCAGGCAAAAGGCTTTTCTCCAGTGTGGGTTCTCATGTGCCTTCCTAAGCTTCCCTTCTGAACAAAATTTTGACCACAAACTGAGCAGGCAAAAGGCTTCTCTCCAGTGTGGGTTCTCATGTGCTTTGCTAAGTTTCCCTTCTCAGCAAAATTTTTACCACAAACTGAGCAGGCAAAAGGCTTCTCTCCAGTGTGGGTTCTCATGTGCCCTGCTAAGTATCCCTTCTGAACAAAATTTTGACCACAAACTGAGCAGGCAAAAAGTTTCTCTCCAGTGTGGGTTCTCATGTGCCTTACCAAGTCTCCCTTGTGAGCAAAATTTTGACCACAAACTGAGCAGGCAAAAGGCTTCTCTCCAGTGTGGGTTCTCATGTGCCCTGCTAAGTATCCCTTCTGAACAAAATTTTTACCACAAACTGAGCAGGCAAAAGGCTTCTCTCCAGTGTGGATTCTTGTGTGTTTATTTAAGCTTCCCTTGTGAGCAAAATTTTGACCACAAACTGAGCAGGCAAAAGGCTTCTCTCCAGTGTGCGTTATCATGTGCTGTGCTAAGTGTCCCTTCTCAGCAAAATTTTTACCACAAACTGAGCAGGCAAAAGGCTTCTCTCCAGTGTGGGTTCTCGTGTGTCTTTTTAAGATTCCATTCTCAGCAAAATTTTTACCACAAACTGAACATGCAAAAGGTCTGTCACCAGTGTGGCTGATCATATGTCTTCTCAATAGAGACTGGCAGCCAAAAGTTTTACCACAGTGACAGCATTTCAACCATGTGCTGGCAGCGTGACATGTCACATCACCGTCAGACTGTTCATAGTCATCGGTTTGAGGAGAGTGTAACGTGTCTTCACCATCTGATATTGGAGCTAACATGCTGTCTGCTTGTGATCCTCCACGGTGGTCCTCGTCATCTTCTTTTGTTTGTTGTCTTGAGTTGCTGCTTGGAGACTCCGCCCCTTTGTTCTCTTCATATTGACATTCATCTTCACTCTTCAAATGGACACCAGTCACGGGCAACTCTGTGAAATGCTCCTCCTCTTTAATGTATGGCGGCAGCCGCTCCTCTTTTTTTATGTTGGGAGGCTGTGGCTGCTCCTCTTCTTTAACTTGAAGAGGCTCCAACTCCTCCTCCTCTTTCACACCAGGGAACTCTGGCTCCTGCCGCTCAGGACAAAGGTATTTTTCACTGACGTCTGCGGGACACAAGTTACACATGGTTTGGTAAAGACCGTTTATTGTGACCGTTATGTTTTATATTTAAGATTATCACATGGGCCACCTGAGTGAAAGAGTAACAAAGCTGGCAAATGTTACGTATTTTGTTCCAGAAATCACGCAACGTTACTCTGTAACGCTGATTGTTCCGCACATAAATATAGAAAATATTTCAAGTTGTGAAATCTGGCATTCATTGACAAAAAGTGAACAAATGCATGCATCTGCAAGAGCTGTACAACATCCTCGAGGAGTTGGCGAACTTTTAATTATTCAAACTCTAGGGGGTAGCAAAGAAGAACAAATAAAGCCAGGGGAGAGAAATCAATTTAGCCAACAGTAAGTGTATGTCAAACCTAAATGGGTATTTTTAATCATTGTAATGGGCTTAGTGTCAATGTGCCATTAGCATAAATATGTGGCTATATGTAATATATTAGCTAATTCTATGCTAAGAAAAAAAAGTTTTGGGATTTTTACTTAGTTACAATCAATGGTCCAACTAGTCACTTCTGTTTACAATTTCAAATTATATACTAGGCGTCCATCCTCCATTCTAGTTGTTAGTATGTCAACGAATCAAAAATAAAGAATAAACCTGCTTATTTATATAATTCTTATAACATTTACCATCAAAAATAGGAGCACCTATTCTTATCTGAGACATGTACCAAAGCGACTTGAGAAAAACTGTAAACGTAAGGTAAAAAGTGCCCGGATGAAGGATCCTTTCAAGATAGACATATTGTTGAAAAGTATTGATTAAATAAGTGACAAACCTGCTCTGTTCAACACAACTCGAGGCTGCTTGCCAAAAGCGTCCATCAGTTGACGTAGTAGCTCATTCTCTTCTTGTGCGCCACACAGCTCCTCTTTGTACTTGACTTTCGTTATTGCCAACATTTTCACACGATATTCACGACACTTTTCGGTCACATTTGACGTCTGTTGAGCCAATATGTCGATAACAAACGCGTCTCCTTTTTTCGGCGGCAAGCTAAGCTAAAATAAGCTAAGCTAAACAAGGCCGAAAGATTTTGACAAAAACTGTGTGATACGAATGTAACCAGACACAAAATGGAGGAGTTTGGCTTCAATAGAGTAATGACGGACGCACAGTGTTGATGTGTAAGTTCGTATAGTACGAATTCAGAATGAATTATTACGAATTATAGTGAACCGCGTGTGGCTATGTAAAAGCAGCCTGGAATGGAGTATTGGTCACGTGAAACCAATTCTACGGCAACACCAGTTGAACAAATCTCGTGTCACGGGGTGGGGCATAATTTATATAAACGTTTGAGCCTATGTTCATTTGGAGAATACATTTTAAAAAATCTTTGCATTTGGACGAGTAAGAAACATGTTTAGTTACATCCATAAAATATTGAGGGGTTTACCGGAAATATAAAGTTATTTCAGTATTAATTGTTACTAAACACGAAACAGACTGAAAGCCAGATAATTTGTGAATTTACGTCTACACGCACCAATGATGTGTGATGGTGACGACCCTGAATTTTGAACTAGTGAACACTCCAAAGCAATGGAATTGTTAGATTCTCTTTTTAGTCCAGATTTTATTCAACATGTCAACTGTACCACTCATTCATATGGCAATACATTGGCCCTTGTTTTTACAAAAGGTGTCAATGCTGGCCTCTCATATCCTGCAAGTCCCTGTCTCTGACCACTTTTGTGTTTTTTAATCTCATTTTTCGATGCGCTGAGATACGCTGTGGGCCAAACCACCACTGTTTTCGTTATACAGTATAAACAACAACAAACAGTTCATTTTAGCTCACCCTCCCTCTGTTTGTTAAACTTGACTCCATCTCCACTTTGGGTCGTATGTCTCCAGACCAGACTCAGTATGGAGACATAATACGAGAAATAATAAATACATTTCCCGGTTGGCCGACCGGGGGCGCTGTTTATTTCAGACCGCGGGTTCATTTCAAAATCAGCAATTCAAGTGCTTTTATTATTGTTTGCATTGAATAACTAAATACTTGTCCATGAAGTTCATTGTTCGGTTTCTTCTTTTACCACTACTACTTCGACTACATTTCTATATACAGGTAAATACAATTCTGATGCCTTATCCCCACCTCGTGACAGGAAGCAGCAACAGCTCTGAGGCACTGTTTACACGACGTCTTGCACAGATACCTTAAGTCATTAAAAAAAAAAAAGTGAAACACACAGAAGCAGAACGGTGAAATTAGCATTTTAGTGCAAAGGTTGTAGTTTGTGGAACACAAGACGTGTGTCGTAAAACATAGCGGCAAACTCGGGCCACGGACGCCGCCATGTTGACCACGAGACCGGAAAAAGGAGGAGTATTTATGGTAGTGGCTGGGGACGGCACTGCCCAAACCTCTTTGTATCAGACTATCATGCTACTGAAATACTCTCAAACACACACAAAACGGATTAATTATTTGCAAACACCCACACAATTTAAATGAAAACAACTGACAATAATTTAAATACTTATACTGTATAAGGAAAATAGATTTTCGGGGTATGTACTGTATGTCTTCACCATTTTGGATGAAATTGTATGCAAATTACCCACAAGTATGTCGCTGTGTCTTCCGGGTGAATCATCGTAACGATTGGTTGTCGATCCCGTCAATCAACCTGTCGTAACGACGTCGTGCAGTGAGATCTTGCGTTGGAGAGATTACAGCTCACTTGAAAATTCTAAATTCATACAAACACGTCAGACTAAAGGATTACTCAACAGGAAGTCAAACTCTTGCTCCACGCCTCACTAAGAAATCGACGCTCAAAGGGGGTGTTTTCTGGAGGGCCGTAGGGTTGCGGAGAGTTGGGCGTGGTATGGCTGTGATTGACAGCAGCAACTCACTAAGAAGCCGTTTAAGGAGGCGTGTACGAGAACGAGCCGGTAGCTAGCGGGGGAGAAGACGTCATGCGGAACAAGTGGCGTACTCCGTATCGTCTCGTGTAATGGTGGCACCAACATGGTTTTTGCCCCAAATTCAAGCTTTAAACAAACATGTACTAAAATGTAAAAATAATGACTAGGACATGTAGACAGCATTTGTAGACACCAGTTTATACAGTTTATAAGTACAAAAAAAAAAAAAGTTGATTAAGTGTTGAGTTATACTTTAACTTGTGCTCTTATTTAGAAGAGTCATAATTAGATCAGTTATCATCCAACCTTTGTTAAGCTTATTTTGCAATTGAAAAATGTTATGGTTAAATTAAAATATCAAATAGTATGAATACTGAAATAATGATCTTGTCTCAATTCAGCCACAAATATACTTTCTCAATGTAAAATTTTGCTTTTGAATAATAATGCTGTGAACATACTCCCCCTGCATTCATTTTTTTCAATTTCAAGCTAACAACAAATACTTTGAAAAAAAATGCTCCCAGAGCTTTGCAGATAAACTGCGGTGTCATCTTGTGTTTCCCTAATTTGGAAGCACTGGAACGGGGGCACGCAGGGTCCACAAGTAAACATGAGCTTCGCGTTGCCACCTAATGTATACAAAGTTCGATAATATTTACGGCAGAGGTGCTGAATCCCGCTCGGCCTCTTTTGTCTGCCGCCGTCAGCGCAAACCTGCAAACTGACTCCCATGGAAGCAAAAACGGCAACACAAGGCCCGGCTTCATAATTTTTTTTTTATTACACAAAGAAAATCGCTATCACAAAGTTATCACTGAACAGTTAGCAATAAATACAGAGTCCATACATGACGGTTGAATGGAGACTAAGTTGGATATTAGGAAGAGTGCAACACTTGATAAGGAAACAGGTCAAGAGGGTTACAAACACACACGCACACATATAGAAAGAAAATGACACGCGGTTATGAGTTCCCCCTCCGTCACTGGATTGGAAATTGTTTGGACCGTTCAAACGTTTTCACATAAATCCAACGTCTCTTTCTGATTCCGCGTCCCATTGGGAATATGACGGGACTAAACAGAGTCCGGTGCAGGAGAGAAGCATCTCAAACGGCAGTCGGACTTCCCGGCGGTTGCCGTCTTAACGTCTCATCCAACTGGTGATGACCAAGCTCCAAACGAGTCGTCAGCGAGTGACGGCGTCGGCATCTCCATTTCCGTCCGCTCTGTACCGCCACCTGCCGCTTAGGACGGGCCTCCGCCTCCCTGGGCGTCTTGACTGGTGGAACCCTCGGCCTCGGGGGCCGGAGATGCCTGGGGCTCGCCTGACGGAGTGAAATGGGACAGAATTCAGTTTTGTGCTCGTAGGGCATGACCGGTTAATCTTAATATTAGCCCTTTTCAAAATAATCATAATCAGTCGGCGTTTTGCTGATAAATTCTCTCTCATGAAACCGTAAATGCTGTTCAATGTTGGACTCACTCACAATGATGCTACTGCGCCGTTTGTCCACTAGATGGATCTGACTCCATTTTTGTTTTTATTATTTCTAGTTTTTTTTTTTTTTAACTTTTGTCTATTTCCTGTGTTCCAGAATCCAAAGTCATCTCAATGATCATATTCAAGAGTTACGCTTTCTTTGGTCGCCATTTTGTTGTGTTTTGGTCGAGGGCTGCCTTCGTCCACAACACAAATACAGTACAAGCAAAGCGCCCCCTATGGGCCAGGAGGTGAATTGTTTCAGAAGATTTGATAATCAAAATATTGAAGAATTGGGGTGCAAAGTATTGTGATGTTATTGCTGATGTATTTGTTTAAATGTTATTACATCGGTTACTATTTGCAAAAACACACAAACATAAACAATTTGTTTTGAATTTTATTCCCAATGTGATGATAAACTCAAAATCAAGGTACGTACATACCAAACAGGGATTTTTGCCCTTCCATTGTGCCTATAGCGATTGCACATTTGTGCTTTCACTGTCATCAATGAGCACCTGAGGGAAACCATAAATATAATGTGGGTGGGGCCCTGATGAATTTTTTTTTGTCACCCCTGTCGGTTTGGAGTTTGGCATTCAATGTTGCAGGAAAAAGACTTGCTCTGCGGGTTCACGAGGAAACAATAATGAAAAGCTGCGCGAGGAAAATACAACTTCCTCTGGTGACAAGATGACATTTGGAAATCCAAATGGGAGACTTCCTGCCACACAACCCGAGGAGTGGAAAGATTTATGGCGGTCACATTTTCACACAGCTTTGGCAGCAATTCCGATATTTCGGATACCTTCATCACACTACAGGTGTGATAGCCAATTCAGACTTTTTAGCAAATGTGACATCTAAACGGCTTGTCTTCAAAGTTAGCAAGTCTTGCAAGAATTATTTTGTGCGCATCGCTGGCGGCATTTGACGAGGCAATTAATCAACATTGTTGACGAGCACCCGGCCACCAAATGACGCAGCTGCATCGAGTTGCCGTTCTTCTAAACAATGATGTGATTATATTGTTAAGAGCTGCAACCGCTGCGAGTAACAATTTTCTAAATTGACTCATGTTTTGATTGGATTAAAAGGGCATTTTACACTTCTTGATTCAAAAACAGGACATCATTTCCAATTAACCATGCAGAAAATGCACATAAACCGATTATGATTCAGTTGCTGGTTTGGGCCTTAACTACAACTACTTCTTCATGTGCCAGATCTGCTACAGACATCGGCAATCATGGCCCTCCATACCTCTCGTCTTCAGTTTTCCTAATAAATACGTTGATGGGAGTCTTTCCATGTTGCAAAGTTATTTGAGATGTTTGTATATTTTGTGCGCTGCCACAAATCTTGCCCCATAGAATTTGTTTTTCCAGTCCATTTGCTCTATTTATATGTCCAAAGAATTTTTGCTGCCTTTCGCTGATGGTTTTCAGTAGAGATCTTTTGTACCCTGCCACCTCCATTATGTCTTTGTTTGTCTTCTTTTCAGTCCATGATACTTTCATAAACCTTCTGAGGGTACCACATTTCCGCTGCTTCGAGTCTTCTTTCCAACTCTTTACTCAATGTCCAGCATTCACATTTATGGTTTTGACTTGGGGCCATCACATCAGTCAGAAAAAAAGCCAACATTTTGATGATTGCTTGCAAATGTCTTATTTTGATTCAACACAAAGAGAATAAAGGCTGCTGAGTATGAAAATATCATTTGTTGCTTTGAATTGGCTGCAGTCCAGATATTGATATTTTTGACAATTTATTGATGAATGTGTTTTGACAGTTCACAAAATGTACTTTGATCATTACTTAAAGTTGTGCTTTGACGTCATCTATTTTTGCATTTGTTTACTGCCAATATCAGGGATGTGATTTGACCAAAGTGAAATTATCTGAAAATTTAGCCGGGGGTCTGGGGGCCGCTGGCACCCAGCTAGGTCCAGACAAAGAAATAGACAAAACAACAGCATAAATTTTCAATGTATATTGAACTATCCCATATAAAATGGAAGTTTTAGTCAACTCAAAATCAGTCACATTCAAAAACATTGGATTGCCTTTGCTTTTAAAAACTATCACTGAGAATATCATCATATCTAACTAATGTGATTACTAAGTTAACACATAAATAATGTTGAAGAGTTCAAATTTCATGAACAAATAATTGTATCATCACCAAATGAAAAGTAACTCATATTAGAGCATACCACAAATGTCTTTGTTATAGCAGAAGATGTTATCTGTCGGAGTCATGTGCATACACAATGAACTACTAAAAAAATATATAAATAAATAAAAAATATAAAAAAAAAATTCGGATTTTTTTTTTGGGGGGGAGATAAAAAAAGCGGAATTCTGCGAATTAGCGGAAAAATCACATCCCTGCAATATTGTCTAATTTTCTGAGTTGAGATAAAAAAAATACCAATGCCATAACTTGCATATTGCATATCTAGTTAGCCCTTAACTAATTTGCTCCCAAAAACATATAAAAACATTCTATTTAAAATATTGCCAGGGTCCTAATAAGGTATTTATACATTTTTTTTTATGTTTTTTTAATGCTAGTGCATACAGAAGGCTTTGATGCAGCCTCTGACTTGAATAGGTCGCTTAAAACAATGGTAGTTATTACAAAAAAAAACATCCAGCAGAGTATAAGAGATCAACCAGGGCCATGTTGCAGAAAAGCTCTTTTCCCCAATGTTGTCAACAGGTTTGGAATAATAATGAAACTTAGCTATATTCTAAAATGAAATGTACTTTTTTCCTGATGAAAGAAGAGACTAAGCTTTCTTTTCGTTAGGTTCCATGTTTTTATAGCAATAGAACACAATATTCTGTGGGCCTTGCAAAATCAGCCAAAATCAGGTAAAAGGGGTTTGCTTCAGTGAAAATTGCTGCGAGTGAATGAGGTAGGCAAAATATGTAATATCCAACAAGTAGAGCCAATTTAGAAAAAAACAATGTCATTTTCAGATTTTACAAATATCAAAAAAAAAAAAAAAAACTTGAAAATTTCGTGCCACCAAAATGTGCGTTGACCAGTGTAATCGGTCCACTTTCCTGGAGGACGACAGAAATTATTTTAAGCTAAGCAAGGTCTCAAAATAATCAATCGATTATGGAAATAGTTGTCAATCAATTTGATCATCGATTAGTTGTCCAACGATGGACTCATTGTCGCACCTGTAGAAAACGGCATAATTTTGCCGAATAAATAAAAAGTTGCGCTCGCCAATCAGTTTGCGATGCGGCGTCACTGACCTGCATCCTTTAACTCCATCTCGGCCAAGTCTTTGGCGACGTCACTGGCGCTGGCCTCCGCTTTGCCCTCACCCGTGAGGTCGGGCACCGCGTTCCTGCGGCCGGTACGATCACAGTTGATGAAGTCCGAGTACGACGTCTCCACGTCCATCATCTGTCCATGACCAGCGCTCGCATTACACCTGTGCAGCACAAACGTAAATCGTGGAATAATCCATAGGATAATCAATTACAAAAACATTTGTTTGTGACAGCTCTATATTTGTGTCATGTTGCTACGGGGGTTAACCGTGTCTGAATTTCCACTATGTCTGTTTTGGAACGAGCTTTCCTGTTGCAACATCAACTTTTCGAGGGACACCTATCTATGCGTTATCTGAAGAAAAACAGCTTGAAACCGGGACCGAGCGGGTCCACGAGCGCCTCTCTCTCGGCAATCCGTCCCGTTTCTCACTCACCATTAATGTAGGTCAGGATCCTGTCAAGCGCTGCCACATGACAGACATGAGAACAAACCAGAAAAGATGAGAGTAACCTCATTCTAACCTCTTGCCATAAAGCTTTTCTGTCTGTCACTTTTGGAGATGTGAAGGGGGCAGCGGCGAGAGCACCTCCCCTTAGATACGCGGCTCGAAGATGTCCTCGTGCAGCCAAAGGGAGTGCGTGACCCCAGACCGCTTCGCAGCTGGTCACTGCAATAAAACGAGCAACAAGCCGCGACTCGGCAGCCGAGCGGCGATGAACGGGCGACGGCCATTACGGAGGAATGAAAAATGAGGCGGTTACGACACACTGACCCGGGGTCAGTCCGTTCCCAGACGCCTTTGCTCCAATTCCCTTTGTAACATGAAACTATCCATGCAGTTGTTTTCTTTCCCTGCTGCGCTGTGCCAAAAAGGAAGCTGCCCGGGTCCGGCTCGGAGAGGTCACACACATCAAGGCCACATTGTTTGGCAACCAAAGTACGAGGGGGGTGTGCCCATACATCGATTATTAGATGCACCGTCATGTGACACGTTACAACTTGCTAAGCTTTCATTCATGCTCAAAAACACAACCATCGCTAGTGGCAGATGAATGTGCTTTTTTACATGCCCGAAGAGTAGTTTTTTTTTTTTACTTCCTGGACCTGGATTTGACACCTGCATAAGATAACTAGACTACAATAATCATGGACAATTCTGACTAAAATGATACTACAATGCAAAACTTGACAAGACTTAAAAAAAAAAAAAAAACATGAACATGACCAACACTAATAAAAACTAAAATGACAGCTTGACACAAGGATTAGACTAAAATATGCTACCAAAAACAACTGGACTCCTACTTCAACTTGAAAAGAATGCTCCGATTCTACACACAGATCTCGCCTACTGCAAATTATGCTCTGCAAAAATGAATGCTGAACTCTGCTTAGGTAGTAACGGGCCATCCATGGACCAAAATCTCACAGCACACCACCAAATGAAAATGTTAGCCTTCACAAGTGCATCAATATCAGATATCAAATCCAGAGTGGCAGCAAATTTCACAATGTCATTTAAGTGGTATGTGGTCATCAGTTTGCGCTCCAGTGGACAAAAATCAGCACAAATGATTGAAAAATTGTAGTAAAAGGTCTAAATACGTTCCATTTTAAATATTAACATGCTCCCAAAGACGTATTTATACGTTTTTATGTTTGTTTTAGAGCTAGAGCATACAGAAGGCTTTGATGCAGCCTCTGAACTGAACTGTCATTACAAAAACGTCCGACAGGTGGCAGCAGAGTATAAGAGATCAACCAGGGCCATGTTGCCAAAAGCTCTTTGCGACACTGTTTTAATTTAAACAGATTTGTGAATAATGATTAAACTTAGCTACATTCTAATGCTAATTGCTGCAAAAAGGAAACAGATAAAAAAAATACTTTTTTACTGATGAAAGAAGCGACTCTAATCTTTCTTTTGGTAGGTTCCATGTTTTTATAGCAATAGAACACAATGAATTGTGTGCCATGCAAAAATCCGTCAAAATCCAGTAAAACTGCCGGGAACGAAGGGGGTTGCTTCAGTGAAAGCATCATTAATTTTTTAAACATTATTTAGAGATTTTATACAATATTGTGTTTGTTTATCACCAACCTTCCCACAATATTGTGATAATATAATATCGTGAGGTCCATATCGCAATAACATCGCATGCTGACATTTGGATATCGTTACATCCCAAGAGATAAACTCTCCTGGTATCCATTTTCGTGTCCATGCTAGCTTGTATGCGTCATCGGGCCTCACTCAGCGGGGATGGAGGCGTTTCTCACTCATGTCTCACTCATTTCCATCTTCTCAGCCCACAAATGATCATATTGACAATCATCCCAGCAGCACAGTAGCTGCTATTGCTAGCGTTAGCATCACAGATGGCAAGGACAAGCTTGTTCGCAGCAGGAGTAACCCAACTGACAAAATTCCACATGGAGACTCACACACACGAGTTTCATTTCCACTCAACAGACGCTGAATGGCACTTCCTGTCTGAAAAGGGAAGTAGGATTGTCACATCATCCTCACATGACTATAAATTGTTTGCCCTGACTCGATTTGTGTTTCGTTTACGGCAACGGCTTTGATGACGTTGACACAAACCAAAACAGCCGCTGCGCTTTTCTCCGCTGCTGTTTATCTTTTCAAGTCGACTGTCCCAGTTGCTACGCGGCTGATGGGAGTCGCCGCCTAATTGCCGCCCGTGTGGACAATTAGTCACCTTGCCTGCTCATGTGGACCAAATGCCACCATGAGATCATTAGCAGCATTCCATGGAACGATGATAACTATGATGGTGATTGATGTCCTGCTGCTTTAGTGTGTGCTTGCACCATTTACCACCACATCCCTTCTTTGAAAAAAAAAAGAAGAAAAATCATTTTACAAAAATATCCTTAAAAGGTCACTTATTAGATTACATTAGGGCGGCAGTAAACAATTCTGTCAATTCATTGATGAACCGCATTTTAGAAAACAAGACTGTTGTATTTCAAAATACAAGCATATGATTTCAAATGTCTTATTTTGATTCAACGCAAAAGAAAATCAGTCTGCTCTCATGGAAAACAACAGAAATCTGAGAACATTTACTGTTAAGAGGCGGAAATTCCAAGGACTTGGTCCAATTAATCGGTTATCAAAAACAATTACTGATTTATTTGATTGTGATTCATCGTTGCACGTCATATTTGTAATCGAACAAAAAAAATGACTACAATGATGCCTTGAGTGACTCAATTACGTGGTTATCGGGATACAAACTGTCATTTGAATAATTTTTTTGCTTTGATTTGTTGTGAGTGGACACTTACAAATACGAGCGCCGTCAGACAGGAGTGCGTTCATTTAACTAGAATTAGAATTTTCCCTTCGGTTTTGGTTGTCCACCGAGCTGATGGTTCTTCATAAGTTCATTTCAAAGGAGAAAGATTGTGTTTTCGTATCTCAAGGCATTCATTTACCAAACATTTCTAAACGGATCAAAACAGAAACTTGATCACATGACAGGTGGTGTACAACAGCAGAAAGAAAAAAAAAAAAAGTCTGAACCACCCTGGTCAATTGGACGGAAGCCATCAAGGGTGCAAGGCTCACTAGCATCCCACCTTTTATGCCTAATAAAGTTGTGATTACTCAAAGAAATAATAATAATAATAAAAAATAACAGTCCAACTTATCACCTTTCAAGCAACTCTTGATGAAAACAAAAGGCAAAATGAGAACAAAACACATTTGCAGCCGTTGAAGAACAAGGTGACAATCTGTAAGCTACTAAACAAGCCATGAGTGACTTCTATTGGCCCGTAACAGCATTTCAATACTGACAGCAACAGTGAGTCACTTTCGTGTGGAAAAAGGACGCCGGTGCCCGAGGGCTGCTACTGGGCTAAATTTATAGAAGGCCTGCCTAACTACAAGGGAGAATCACCGGGGAACGATGAACACATCTGAAGCGGTTCAATATCCTGCAGAACCAACACAGTGACGTATCGCAGAGGAAACTACAGTTTTCACCATCTTTCAATGATGTACCATAAACAACGACATTCAAATTCTCATTTTTCGTGACACGTGCCTGTAAAGATTTTCACTCGTTCAGTTCATTTCATTGCTGCGTCACTGAATCGCTGGCAACTGGACGATCCTGGTTGTCTTAGAAGAGGTTTTGCATTTCTTGGGGCGTGCCTCCAACTTGAAGCATAAACAGTTGAGTTTCCGAAGCACCAAAGCCAGGCTAGTGCTGTCCTTGCTAACCTTGTTGCACAAACCCATAAAGCCTGCTTGGATGAGCTACAAAAGTCCATTTGTGAGAATTTGAGAGATTTAAAAATGTAAAGATTACCTTCATGTAGTTCGAAGCCAGACAGCTCCAGTTCGCTAAAGTGTGTCCAGTCTCTTTTGTGTTCACAACTCCTGCCAGTTAACCATTACATTAAAAATGAAAACAAAAATCTGTACTTCAGTCCCAGCAGCAACAACAACAACAACAACAACAAATTGCCGGCCCCAAAAGACTCGCTACACAGTAGTCGGTCGTTCCTGCTCTCAAGCCGCAAGAAATGTGGTGTGGGCAGCGGCTATTCACATGATGTCAGCAGCTGCTCGGCTGATAACAAGCCCAGCTCAAACATGGGGGAGCGGTATTTTCTTGTTGGAATGGTTGCTGCTTGCTGGTCTTCCTCTGATAAATAATTTAAAGTCCTTCCCATTCAGTGGTGCTGCATACATTTGCACCTGATCCTTCTCAGCCGTGGCCGACTGTGGAGTCCTGGCATCTCTTACTGAGGTGAAAATTAACAAACAGCTTGCCTGCTAAGTTGACTGACACAAAAAAACTGGAATCCAACAAGGTTCTTACAATTAATCTCACTCAAAATTAAGTCTACATCTTGTCTTTGAAACGTGTAGAAATACAATTCTAATGATCATTCTTTTTTTCTTACAGAAGTGAGATCCTGAATTCCAGCCAGGCACTAACTGCAGCTCAAAATGGGCGCAGCGAGCTCACCCGCAGGAAGGAGTCATGAGCAGCTCAGGAACAGATGGTAAAAAGCCTGACCCGAACCATTAGCATCAGCTCCTCGGGAAATGACTTAAGTGAGCTGAAGCATTAAACGAAGGGGTGCTCTTTCACAAAATACAAAATCGATCGGTTGCGCGTTCCCGTCGACTGTGCGAGTGTGTCTGTCTCAGTTGGGGTGAGGGTACGAGTGTTGGAACGCGGCCTTAAGTGGCCGGAAACGACGCTGATGTGTGAAACTCGGAAGTCCATGACATCTACCCCATTAAAGCGTCTGTATATACGTGGTGGCCCTAACACAGCGTTATACTGGCCCGAGGCCATCAGACCACCTTAACCATGGAGAACCCATGGGGTCAAATTTGGCCCCTATAAATTCTGCTACTCAAATAACAAAGACCTTTTTTTTTTCCAGCAGTGATTTTGTCCCTGTGTTCTTGTGTCCATTGGCCAAAGTGTGTTTGTACATTCAAAATCCAGTTCTAAAATGCAACAAATAAAACAAAAAAATAATATTGTTCAATGTAGCTGTGTATTTGATTGATTATTTTTCTTAAATTCTAAATAGTTTACTGAGTTTTTGTTATTCAGATTTTTCGAAATTATACCCCTAAATCCCAAAAGGGTCAAATTTCGCCCTAATCCTAAATTAGGGAATAAAGGGTTAAAATTGAAAAAACATATATTTTGGTGTTCAGTGAATTTATAGCATTTAATGTATAATTCATAATTTTCTAAAGAAGAAAAGGCTTCTTGGGTTCTCCAGGGTTAATGTCAGCCCCTTGTTATATTACTAATATCACTTTAATATTTTCATGGTTGGAGCTGGTGCTTTCATTATGAATCCAATGCTTGAATGATAATCCATGTTGTTTTTTTAGAATTATGGGTGCAACTTAAGTCGTGCGTTTATTTGTACTGGTGTCATTGTTTGTTTTGAATGCGACTCAAGACATTTCAGCGTGGCAAGGAGATTCACTGCCAGTGTGACATTGAATGGTCAACACACAGTCATTCGAGATCTTAGTGCCACGCCCGAGCCCACATAAATGGGCGGGGTCGCGTCACGGAGAGCACCCTGGATAAAAACAGCGCGAAAAAAAACAAAACAAGTTGGAAACATAACTCTCTGTGGTGAGAATCCCACAGGGAAGATCAAGGTCACATTCTGTGTATCGTACAATTATGACAAAAGCTTGGGAGGAAACTATGAAGCCTACAGATGGAGGGCGTTTTTTAGGGAGCCAGAGGAAATGGTAGCTGCATGAGCTTTTACGGTCAAAATGTTCCTGTGTTTACTTCACCCCAGCAAGGCCTCAGGCTTGTGGGAATCCCCTGGTTTGGATGAGTATGTACAGGCCCAGGCGGGTCCTCAGCGAGGCCTCAAAGTTACGCCTGTCACGACGGGCTGCGGGCTAAAGCCAAAACAATCATCAGTTCTTTGAATTTGGGCCATTGTTGCATCAACTCGTTGCTGGTGCCAAGGGAAGGCTCCGATGAAGTTAGAGGTTGCGAGTGGTGGCCGCCGGTCCCTTGCGCGGTTTTACAGAAAGAAGCCATCTAACTCGAACAGACACACGTGCAGTGACACGTTATATTGACGATGTGACGGCATGCTGGACAGCTCTTGCTTTGCTCTCCGACAGTGGAAAGCAATTTGAAGACTGAATATCAAAAAAACAAACACTATGCTGGTTCTCTTCCTAACTTTGTGTCAACCTATCACAAATATGCACTTTGATATACGAGCTGTGCCCCAAAAAAAAGGTCCAAGACTGGTGTCGCAAGTTTTTCCAGAGATCCTGCAGACCAACGACCTCTCCACCCTATCTTGGCTCTCTGCTCACCATGCATACCACCACCCACACTCTCCATTCTAGAAGTCTTATTAACGAACCTCTTTGTTTCCAAAGTTGGCACTACTTTTGGGCAAGCTTCTTTTTCAATGTTCTGCCCAGTGCCCTCAACAAGTGGAACGCTCAGCAACAAATAAAACATACTTGCTATGGTGCAATGTAGCATTATGTCATTTTTAAACTATATCACAACTGTACAGTTTGTCATCTATGTATTTGCATTTGCTTGGTTTTACTCTGTTGTTCTTAATTGCAAACCTGAGAATCCTTTCAGGAGTGCACGAAGGCATGATAGAGAAGGCTGGAAATGTGCCTGAGTCTGAGAAATTTTATGACAAATGCGCAGAAATGAACATATTGGATGTAAAGTGGCCGACAAACAGAGTCTATGCGATTGGAAATATTTTAAATCAGTGATTAATCTGTAGAGGACCCCCATCAGTTAATTGCTTGTTTTATAAAAGAGTGAAAAAGCTCTCCTAAAAACACAGATATTGATTGCTTGTGAATAATCTCATTCATCCAGGTTATGTCATTCTCAGACCAATAAATTGAAAGTTACTAGTTCCATCATCACAACATCCAAACAGATGTTCTGCAAAACGATGTGAATATTTTTTCAGATTAGAGTAGCCTAACAAACTGGTTTGGGAGACCTGCTTTTCCAGCACCTTCAGCCAGTCTTATCAAGTAATTTCGTACTTTTATCAACAGTTTACTAAAGGTTTCATAGTGGCACTTTGCGAACTCTAAAGCTACGTTCACACTGCAGCCAAATGCGACCCAAATCCGATTTTTTTTTTTGCCCCGCCTTTATCTGTCTTTTTTTTTGTCCCGTCTGAACGGCTCAATTCCGATTTTTTTTTTTTATATCTGACCTGGGCCACTTTCATATGTGGTCCTAGATCAGATACGTATCCGAATATTTGCAATGCGCAGGCGGGGGCATTAAGCTTGATTCATGCTTGACGCATCCGCGGGGTCCGCACGGCTACGGGACGTATACGTAAATCGGCAAAGTTGTTTTGAGTAACAATTTATATTTGACTTGGTCTCCGTGAGATGAGGCGCTCGAACTGCCTCATTTTCACAACATATTATTTCTACCCCTTCCCACATAACTCCTCTATAGATATGAGATAGTAAAAATATGAGCCCCGATGACAGACTTGTAAAAGTCTTTGGCTCAGACATGCTGGACCAAACGCATTTATTTCCGCAAACACAGCGTTGTGAGTGACGTATCTTCTTCTGCGCATGCGGGTCACTTTGGGGACGCATTACATCCACACAACAGACAGACTGAGGTCGCAATTAATAGGTAATGTGATTGTGAACGCTTACACACACAAAAAAAAAAAAAAAAAAAAAAACGGATTTCACCAAATAATCGGAAATGAGCATTAAGACCTGCAGTGTGAACGTAGCCTAAATGTATGTTTTGTTACAGTGTCTTTTTTGCCCTGTAGTAACTAGAGTCACACCAACTATCAGAAAATACACGCACAGACACACACACAAAAAAAAAAAAAAAAGAGCGCAATGATGATGACACGTCAAATCGGTAAAATTACCGAATGAACAATACTGAGCACTCCAGAAAAAAAAAAAAATATATATATATATATATATATATATATATAAATACAAATTTTGCTAAACATACACGGCCAATGAAGATAATTCTGATTCTATCAATCAATGCACTTGTTGGTTCATGCAATCAAGCCATGTGTGGCTTGCAAGTATGAATCAATCTAAACATTTACAAGTCGTTTGGAAATACAATTTTGTCCCACTGACTTTCATATTAATATTGATCCTTTAATGGCTTGTTTAAACCACCATTTCTTCAGGGTCGTTATCTTGATTGCATTACGGTATTTTATGATTTGTGTACAGCGTCAAGGCTCGCTATAAATAAAGTTGAGTTAAGCAAATCTACAATTCTCCTTTGATTTCAATTGAGTTCGACTTGTTTTTATACTTAGTATGTCTAGTTAAGACAGAACGCTGAGCATCACTTATTTTTGCATATATTTTTTCAACCTTTTCACCTCCATTTAATTTTGACCGTCATTCAAACTTCTTGTTTATTTTATTTTTATTTTTTTCTTCTTCTGGAGAGCTCAGTATTGTTCATTAAACTTCTTGTTTATAAGAGTCATTGTATAGTCAATCCACCCTTACAAGTTAAAATAAATAACTAAATCCCCCTCAAATCAATGGCATTCACAATGTAAACGTCTGCGCACAATATTATATGCTAATAATAATAATAAGAATAATGTTTTTATTTAGTTGTAAAAAGGAAGTGCTGCTGTGTTGTGGGATTTTCTCCTCGCTGGCCGCCCGATCCACTTTAATTCGACTGCAAGGTTGCCCAGTTCTATTTCCATCCACACATTAAATAACAAGAGAGCTCAGCAGGAAGCAGGTGGCTTGTTTGCCCGTGTTGTTTATGCCCAATCCTTCTCCCAGGTTCTGCATTCGCACACACACATGCGCAAACACACGCACACACACACACACACGTGGCTGAGCAGGGTGCCTTGGCCTGATTAGGCAGGAGAAAAGGGAGGATAATTTGATGAGTGTGAGGTGAGCGAGGAACGGATAGGGAATAGACCACGGCATGAAAACGACAGAAAGCCAACGAGAATCAACGGATGCACGTTTGCCCTGCTAGCAGCGATTGTGCAATTAGCAAACAGATGAAGGCAATCATCCGCATTTGACGGAAAATCTGGCGTCAGGATCATTCTTTGGACTTGCTAATACAATCAGAAACGGCGGCAGAAAAGGCATCAAGCTGGAAACTCGATTAGTCTAACCTCCGCCGTTTGCTAGCTCACATCAAGTCATTTCCCGATCACACTTTGCTGCCTCATGTTGTGGGAGATAGGAGCAGCATGTGATTGGATTTGCCCAGTTAAAAGGGGGGGAAAAAACGTATGCAGCACTTTTCTCAGTCACATAAGAAAAGCGGCATTCGTCACGGTAAATAAAATTAAACCAAAATAAACGGCTAACACGCGGTACATCGGGATGGCCAAAGTTTGGCCCGGGTACCATTTTTTAACGCTGCAGCTGTTTTGTTTTGGGGGATTTATTTTGGCCCACGGCATATTCTTATAAGAAGATCACAACACATAATAAAGGTGTCCATACATCCTGCATCTTTGCACTTTGCTGTACTATCTTCTGTTCTGACATGAGCTCATTCTTCCAATGACCGTTGTGCAAAATACATAACAGTTGTGAGTCTTTTTAGTGTTGACAACAGCACATCTGTGTGTACTGTGTTTAAAATTTTAGGTGAGAGACATGGACAATCGAGCGTTTTACTGGGTGTAAAATTAGAAACAGCCGTATTCACAGGCTGAACAATTCCTAATTTACAATGACAGCCTGGCAATTGCCAAAAGATGACACTAAAAGAGGGCAGCAAAGGGCCACGGGCTAAAACATGTACATAAGAATATTTCGGCGAACGATCAACTCTTTCGTATACAAAAATAATCAAAACATTAAACCCACGTGAGGGAGATAAATGGAACTTGTTTAATATGGCCTGCATTAGCAGACATTGTCAAAGTCAACACTTTTCTGTGTAATATCTGTGAGCACTCTTGTATCAATAAAAGCTCGTCAGTGATCCTCAGAGTTGCAAGAAATGCCCTTTTCGTTTCGAGAGAAAGGGAAGGCACACTTGAAAGCAGACCAAGCCTGAAAATTCCCAAGGTGAAGGAATACAAAAGCACAAAGCAGACAACAAGCCAATTACGCCCTGTCACACTCAACACTTCCTCAGAGCCTTAAGCATTTCTCCATCTCATCACTTTGAACGCTCACTGATTTCAACACTGCTCACAACACAATGATTTCAAGAAAATAAAAAAGATCAGTCACTCCACTACGGAAGACCGTCGTTAACCTGCCAATGTATTAAACGTATTTGCGAATATGTTCGAACGGATTTAAATATGTTTGTAATATGTATGTATGTAAATATGTATGAAAGTACAGACGCTCCCCTACTTACGAACATTCGAGTTACGAACAACGGTACATACGTACATGTCTGCGCGCATGTCAAAAAATGTTCGGAAAGAGATGCTGTAAGTTCGATTTTGTATTGCGCACCTTTTTCCGAGTACTGTAGTGCTTCTTTCCGCCGCTAATACCGACGCTTGGCGCTGTGAGAGCTCACCCAGCATTGGAGGCTCAGCAACGTGTCGAGGAGGAGGAAGAAGAAGAAACGCCTGTCGCTCATAGATAAAGCCATCGCACTCTTCGAGCAGCAAGACCCAAATATTGAACGTTGCGCAAAGGTTGCAAATCAATTGAATGATGCCATACAGTGCTACCGCATCATTTATGATGAAAAAAGAAGAAAACTGTGCAATCGTCGTTAGATCGCTTCTTTCGGCCAGTTTCTAGTAAGTCCTCCAAGAAGATACTCATCAACCCTCATCTTCTTCTCCGCGACCCTCAACTTCTTCCTACATTGAAGTTACGGAGGAGGAAGTAACTTTTGAAGCCCATTCCAGCGACGACGAAGAACCTCTCATGATATAAAATCCTCCTCCATCAAATCCTTAAGCATCGAGTACATCTTCCAAAAATAAGTTAAACTTCATTTTATTTATCTTATTACGTACATGTACATACTGTGTGTGTCTCTCGCTCCCTCTCTCTAACATATGTAGTACAGTACTGTACGTATTCTCTTTAAACATAAATTATAATACAAAATATAGCACTGAAGCAACTTACGAACAAATTCACCTCACGAACGATCGCTCGGAACGTAACTCGTTCGTAAGTTGGGGAGCGTCTGTACTCGCAACTTTCAAACAAACAAGTCAGTGATTCCCACACTATGTTAATACTTGGGCGGGCCACCCAAGTAGATTGGCCACCACCCCAAAAATTTTCAAGAAAATGTATTTAAAAAAAAAAAAATATATATATATATATATATATATATATATATATATATATATATATATATATATATATATATATATATATATAAATAAAAGTGTCGCGGCAGGATATACCACATGTAACATTAGTTCGCTGTCACTCGCTTGTGGATCGTGAGGCTAGAGGAGTAACATGACTGAGACCCACTTCCCGTCCAATGCCCCTCCTATCCCCACCGCTGGAGTCCACCCACCCAAGTAGAGTTCAAATCTGTGGGAAACACTGCAAGGACAGTCAAACGTAGTTGCAGGCTCTAACGTGGGACTAAATCTAGAGTGGAACTGCCAATGTGCAGATTATATTTATTTTTGACTCAAGTTCAAATGTAATTAAATACATTTGAAAGTACTCGCAAATATGTTCAAAAGTACTTGCAAAGACGTTCGAACGTACTTGTAGGCAAAATGCTACAAACATAGCATCAGGCATAAAAACGGGTCTGGGCTAAAAAAAAAAGGTGAGAAGCACTTGGGCCAAAATTTTGCTCGTTAATATTCGTCGGGCACTCGTCAAACGGGTAGGGGACATGCGGTGGACGAAAGGATGGCAAATTTAAATGTTCTAAATTTTACGGCGGCAAGAAAATGCCAACATCTTTGCAGCATTTATTGGACCAAGGATGGAAAATCAGCATGCCTTGTGTTCAAGTAGGGATGGGTACCTTTCGCATTTGAACCAGTTCGGTTCCAATTGTCAGTATTGGGGTATCCATCCATTTGTGGTAGTAAATGTTAATTTATTAAATATTTAAATAATAATTTTATAAAACAACATATCAAATAAAATCTGACAAATAATAAAACATCATGAATTTAAAACACATGAGCCGGAGATGATGGAGTCAAAAAGATCAATAATACAAAATATAATTTAATATTACAAATTACAAAGTGAGAAGCAACGTTCTATACAATGAATAACAAACAACAAAGTTAAACAGTAATACAAGAACAGAAAATAAATGATTGTATGAGTGTTATTTTGGTTCCTTAAGGAACAACTGCACAATTGTTTAAACAAATTTCACAAGAACGTGCCTGCCGCGCATAGCGCGACGAATTCGAATCCCAACTCGGAGTAAAATCTCACCAAAAATGACAACTGGAAGAGGACGTGAACGACACCAAAGAGAAGAGAATAATTGAGACTCGGGAGCAAACTCATTTTAATGTTTATGACGCGGTACGTAATTGCTTTGCGTAAATGTTGGCCACAAGATTTTGCCATTTTATCGTTACCATGAAATTATTATAAGTATGTGATAAGTATTGTTCAAAAACTATAATATATTGTAACGACGGTAAAGCCACACACCTTACAGCATTTAAAAATCGATTCTGAATCGTACTAAATGAGAATCGCGATTCTTATGAGAATCAATTTTTGGGCACACCCCTGGTAGGTTTCATGTTTTTATGGCAATAAAACAATATTCTGTGGGCCTTGCAAAATCAGTCAAAATCTAGTAAAACAGCCGGGAGCGAAGGGGGTTGCTTCAGTGAAAATGGCTGGGAGTGAAATGAACGTGGGACAAATGATTGAAAAAACAACAACTTTTTCTTCACTTGTGCAAGTTACACCCCATGGCATTATTGGAAAATATGCTATGTGTGTAGCATTTAGCCAACATGTTCACACATATTTGTGAGTATAATCAAACATATTTCTGAGTATGTTCGAACGCATGTTTGAACATATTTGCAAGTACATCCGAATGTATTTAAATACGTTCGAAAGTCCTCACCAGTCAAAAATGTTTACTCCTCATAGGCACTTCCACACATCCGTACCCCAAAGAAAACAGTGCACATTGAATTTTCCACTTAGGCCCATGTTCTCATCTAATTCTCGTACGCTGAACTTGTAAGGCCAAAAAACGGACACGTCACCCTGATTCAGTCAGTTCCCATGGTTGAAATCCATTAGCATAATACGCTTTGATTAAAAACCTTCTCGGCAAATAGACAGAAAGCTGTGTTTACTCAACTCGCAGACCCTGCCTGTGAAATGTATGCTAATGTGCGCGCAAGAAGGAACAGCATACTGCATCCAGCCATAACACTGAAAAGGAGACACATAAAGCTCACTAAAACTTGTCACGGTTGAGCCTTTACATTTTTTGGGTGACAACAAATCCACTCATGGAAATGGACAACCTGTCTATTTGCTTCATTTACAGTTTGTTCACATAACCTATCAATCAATAGAATCGATCCAGAATCTCCTGCACCATGCTTAGTTGAGAAGGCATCGTAACTTGTGGGCCCCAAAACTGGACTGGCACACACAAAAAAACACACAAGCAAGCCTGGTAATTCACCTACGCATGCTCACAACCTCCTCTAATCTGTAATTAAAACATCATCGTTTGCCAGGTTCTCGGTATGTGTTCATTTTTATTTCATGACTGTGAATGAGATGATAAAGAATGACTTGTCAGCCACGCTTGCTTTATATGGTGTGAAAATAATGGATATGATTGACATTGCAAGAATCAAACGCGCTATTCTTCCGACAGATTCTTATCAAATTTGTATTCAGGCATGCCTCCTGACCCCCCCCCCCCCTCCTTGGCTACAATGTAGCTTTTGGTCAATTGACAGGTAAGGATTTTGTGGTGCAATTCAGATCACTTGCGTTTTTGTTGCCTGAAAGTACATGTGACGTTAAGGCAGAGGTGGGCATCGAGGGCCGAAGTCCTGCAGGTTTTGCATGTTGCCTTTCTCCAACACAGCTGATATATGATCAGCTCATCAGGAAGCTCTGCATAAGCCTGATAACGATCCTGTTGATTGGAATCAGCTTGTGTTGGAAGCGAGAAACTTCCAAAACCTGCAGGACTCCGGCCCTCGAGGACCGAGATTACCCACCTCTGCGTTAAGGTGAAATGTCCGAAATGACGCCGTGAAGATGAACATTTATTGGAAATGACTGAAATGAATTTGGACGAGACCCCAGAAAGACTAGCTCCTGAGCTGTGACGGTAGCTAATGGAGGTTCACAATAAACAAAATGAACGAAACAATATGGTCAGGAACATGGCGCCGGAGGTTGGGCAGAATCCTCGCATCTACATAATTTTCAGGAAAAGGAGAAAAAAACACTTCAGATTGGTCAATAATTAAATGGGGACTGGCCAACAGTATTGATTTGTGATAAAATGGTGACGATTGATATCGTACTTCTCATTTGTCCGTCTCACACTCACTACAGGAGTGGCGTGTTGGAATAACAGTTGGGATCAATTTGGGCTTGAGTGTCTTGCCCAAGGACACGTGCAGTAGAGAAGCAGGCGGGTGAGTGGATCGACCTGCAAATACGTTTAGCTGCAACCTACTTTATCAGCTTAGCTGCCTCGCCATTCAATTGTTTTAAGTCCTCAAAGGAATGTCACATCTTTCATTTGCGCTTCTGTGGGGTCAAATAGATCAAACGGTCATCGATGTATTCTTTTCATCAGATTGAAAAGTGCGGGACTACAGTTTTTACAAACGATCGCCCGAAACTGGGCAAAAAGATTTCAACGCGAACTTGATATGATGCCATACAAGTTGGAGGTCACCATCACTTTCTTAGTTTCCCCACCGGCCATTTCATTAGATCGACTTGCTCAATGTGATATGAGCTCAAACGATCAATGACAAGGAGGAAGGCCTCAATAAATAAAAACAAGTCATGCCCAAATGTGAGATCACCCTGGAAATGTCCTCCATTGAAAAACACTTTTGTATAGGAGTACACACTAGCATTCAAGAGTTTGGGTGAGGCTAGCTATAAATGCACTTTTTTTTTTTTTTTTTTTTTTTTTTTTTAAATCGCACTGACAATACTAGAGGCGCAACAATTCACGGATCAGAGGTGGGCAGTAACAGCGCGTGTTACAGTCCATCAGTCCGATGTTGACGGACTCCCGTTTTGCTGGTGGACTGACAATTGACGGAAACATTGAAACACTTGCATAATAAGCAGCGGCGGAAATAATTTTCGACCGTCACTAACCTGAAAAGCAAAAACGAGGGGCAGTTTGGGGAGGAGGAGCAGGAATAGTATTTTAAGGATTTATATTTTTTATGTTAAGTAGTCCAAACTGAATTAAATTGTCTGTTGCTGTTACCCTTGTTAGCAGATTTTTACTTACGGTCCTAAAATAGCTGTGACGAACTGAAACCGTATTAAGTGCAATCGAGGACAGCCTTGAGCAAATCTCACATATGATGTCCTGAAGCACGCGTGGAACACACACATTCCTCGTGAATAATAGAAAATGAACCAATGAGTTCCAAGCCGAGCGCGTTGGCGACTTGTGTCATCGGACGGGCCTCTCATCTTCTCACGGGGGAAGTCCGGATGCTAAAAGCAGAAGAGCTTAAGTCCTCAGCGCGCGGGGCAAAGAATGCAGTTGGAGGTCAGAGCCGTTGAACCGACAAATCCCGGGCGCAAAATACGGGCCCGTTAACGCCATGACTACACAGAGGGAGCCATTGAAAAATAGGCCATCGACGGCGCGGTCCGGGCGCTTCCAAAACTCGTACTACTGCCGTTCACCAGACACAATCAAAGCAGCCACTTCAAATATTAAGGCTGCACATTTATGACCAAAATAATATTCACAATCATTTTTTAATCAATACTGTAATTACGATTATTCATCATGTTGAGGAAAACAACCATTATTATTGCACAATTTTTCAACAAACAATTGGTAAACTGTTTTCAGGGGAACATGTAACTTTAATAAATAGATTATCATTTTTTTACCCCCCACACGACTCCCTCCTCTCATCAGTCCACCCAAGTGACTTGAGCAAGTTCAGGTTCAAAGCGTTCATGTCATCACCCCGCAGCATACACGGGGTGTCTGCTGACTCGTTTTCCACGCTTGGTCTCATGACGTTCGAAACAAACCTAAGTTGTGATTTGAGCAGTCAAAATTAATCGACAAGTAATAGATGATGAAATTACTGTAAACTACTTCAATAATCGTGTAATCATTTGAAGCCATTGTTTAACTCAATTGTACAAATGCTCACATTTCAGCCTCTCAACAGTAAATATTCACTGATTTCTGTCGTCCTTCATGAAAGCAGAGTAGTTGACTGATTATTTTTTTGTGTTTAATCAAAATAAGACATTCTTATTTTGGAAAACAATAACCCAACCGTTAATTGAATCATGAACCCCGCCCTTTTTTGATCACTAAACAATATGAAAAACCCCCAACAATCATTGGCTAATAAACAGTAATCATGGAAAAAATCTGTTTGTAATACACTTAACTACAAAATGAAAATGTATGTGATTAATCAATTGAATATTCAATAGAATAATGGATTCTAAAAATGTTAATAATACATAAATAATATAATACTAGTTGTGATGTTAATTTTAGTTGCTAGCAGAGGGCCATATTGCCCAAAATGCAAAATACCGAAATAATATAGAAAAAATTAAGTATTGGGACATGGTGGAGAAATAAATACTCTTTTTTTTTTTCCACTATTTGCAGCAGGGCTTGATCCCAATCTTCCCCCTGGTAGTTGAGGCCCACAAGCTCTCGGGCAAATCATGAAATAGTTAGTAGTAGGGATGAGTGAATACCTATACCAGCTATCATAAACTAGAGATTTGAAGAATAAAAAAATTGTCAATTTCATGTAGTTTAAGGAAAAATGTTATATGGTGATATATAAGTCTTCCTGCAAAATGATCTGCATACTGGGAAGTCTTACATATTAAAAGAATTAGTTGTGCCAGTACCTGATATCGGTATCAGAGACTACTGAAGAGCTGCATACTCATATTGGTCTGAAAAAAAAAAGGAGTAACGGATATCCCTAGTTATTAATGTTGTGCAACAGATATGCCTTCCACTTATTCAACACACGTCTGACAAACATTCTTCTCTGCAAGTCTCGCCGAGTGTTCAGTAACGGAAGCCAGCAAGGCTAACATACACGTTCTGCTCAAGGTCAACAAGCTAGATTTTTTTTTTTTTTTTTAAAGTGACAGCAGTTTTTTTTTTCCTAGCATCACTGATTTGAGTGTTCTGCATGGTTCCCTTTCCCCAAGGCCGTTGAAGAGGAGAACAGACCAGCTTGCCTATTGTTGGTCTTTAAGAGAAGAAGAAGAAGAAGAAGGAATGTAGTCAAGAGCTCGCATTGTGGAAACATTTCGAATCCAGTCAAACAAATCACATATGTATTTTGCTTCCAAGTATTCACGCAACAGATTTGCCACGTGATGTCCTTGGTGTCACCTTTTAGGCTGCATTAGCATTGGGACTGAATACAAATTGGCAGCAGGCAGGTCATTTGTCTCGAAATGAAATCACTTCCCATGTGCAACAGTTTCCCCAAGCGTCAACAGCAAAATCTGCTTCCAAGCGAATTTGTGCGGATACACTGTGTGGTCACCTTTCTTCTGGATGTTTCCTCGCCAGGCAACGGTGGAGGAAGGAGAAAAGAAAAAGTCCATGGAAGAGCAGAGAAGAGAGGCAGGCAAGAAGCCATGCAGTGTGTTTGTCGCCTCTCCTGCCGGGTGATGCTGGCACTTGGCCAGCAGAAAGACTCGAGCAAAGCGGGGGTCCCTGGTGGGTGCTTTCCAAAAAGCTAGCTCTCTTTACGACTGGCCCAGCGTGTGGCTCATTTCTTTTCATATTCAGCAGCGGGCACGATGTTGCGCGCAAAGCTGCCAAGGCGACAACAACAAAATGAAAAAGGATGAAGCGTTGTTATGTGTGGACATATGCGCGAATGCACAAGCTAAAGGCAGCTAGCATAATGACCACAAGGCGAGCAAACGATGTGAGCACAATTCAAATGTCGTCATTTAACATCGTGACATGATCAGGCCAAGGTGGAACATGTGAGGACGAAGATGAAGGAAGGAGGGAAGGTACACATTTTGGATCGTCTGCTCGCCACCGCTTCGATCGTGACTACAAACGGCGCTTTCCAAATTCACCTCCAAATGATACATTTGAAAACATTCGCAGTTTCACTGCCAAAATCATGAAAAAATTTCGTCATGGACGCGACAACCAAGCGGGAGAGTCACTAACCTTGATCCACTCGCCTCCTCTTATCCACTTGTTACAATGGAGATTTAACACCATGGATCTTCGCTTAAGTTTCCTGCCACTCCGAAGCAAAAGGGGAACAAAACAAAAAAAAGAATAAAGGGGAAAAGAAACACGGTAAAATGGGCCGAAGCAGAAGCTGCGAGGTGGCGTTAATGATGCGAAAACAGCGTGTGGCGAGCAAACAAGAGCTTGCGAAAAGCTCTTGTGTCTTCTTGTCTTCTTCCAACAGCTGTTGTTCCAAAATGGAGTTAGTCGAGTCGACAGTGGAGGCTCCCACTCCTCCGTGGGCTGGAGCCTTCCCCGCTCTGCACTCAGCCAACATCACACGCTCACACTCAACATTTTTTTATTTTTTTATTTTTTTTTAAATCTAACCAGCAAGCAGACACCCACCTGATGAGGCCCCCTCCTCCTCGGTTATCGCTCACATGGGTAAAATTGTCTAGTGGTTCTCAAACTGGGGTCCCCGGAAGCCCGCTGGGCCCGCGTGAGCAGGCCCAGCGTCAGGATTTTTTCTGCCTCTTGGGCTGAGCATTTTTCGTTTTTAAAATAAAAACAGATACCATACACATGACATCACTGGCACTGCAAAGTAATTTGAACTAAATTTGACTAACAATTATTCAACAAAATAATTCATCTTAAAAGGGAAGTACATTAATTACAATATTTTCTTTATATTATATTATAATATTTAGTATAAACACAGTATTATTAACAATATTGTGTTTGTGGAATATGAATTTGTTAGCAAAATCCACCCATTTTTATTCATCTCAGAAAATGAAAATGACATTGGTTACTCAGAGCTCAGGAAACAACCAATCATTGCTCAGCTTGTGAACATCACATGACCAAACCCAAAAAGACACCCGTGATTGGTCGCTACTTGAGCACCTGTGATGTCATTTTCAGTGGCAAAATGAACACCCCCATGAGATGGATAAAAATGAGTGGATTTTGCTGCTTTTCATGTACTACAAAGGCAGTGGCAATATTAACGAGAATGCTGTGTTTAGACTAGTGAGCGCACATAGAACATATTGTATTGTAAAGAATAGTTTTGGGTTTAGGTTTGAGCACTATAGGCAACGGCAAAAATGTTTCCTGTACAAAGGTGACAGACTGATACAGTATCGGACATCACCCGTGTGCCTGCCAATAACTACACAATAAAAAATGGAACAAAAAGTGAAAAGTAAAATTAATGGAAAAAAATAACTAACTGTTAAGATGGTCCATTTTTTACTATCTGTGCATTTTTTGCACAGAAAAAAAAAAAAATTGGCATTCATTTTCAATATCAATACATTTTGGAGGAATCTGTAAATAATTGCTTTTTCATGGTAAAAATCGATAATTGCACACAAAGACTGAAAAGTCAATTTTCCATAAAACACTATAAAGTTGTAGCATCATGACAATGGAAGCAAACTGCAGAAAAGATTGCACTGCTCGTCTCCTCCACTTTCTAAACACTTTCGTCTCTGCAACACCAAAGCACGAGGCTTTTTGTTAAATGTCAAGTAAAGCTCAAGCTGTGAGATTACATCATATTTTTTCTTTTCATTCTAAATGAATGAAAAGGTTCCATCCAGAGGAACCCACCAACATTCAACCAGAATCTTGCGGCCACATTTTAGACAGAGTCGAGACAACTGGTCACTGAAAAAAATACCCATCATAGAACAGAGTGTGTTGAGATGAAATGCCGTCAAATCCATACAAGCGAGGCCACACAGAAGGAGCATGAAAGAAGCGAGTCCCGTGTTAATGTTTCTGTGGCAACCGACCAAAAGAGACCTGCGGGCTCACATGCTCGCTCTATTTTCATCCAGACACTGATGAACATGTTTCGTCCATTCATTACGCACTTGCCACATTCCCAGCGCATTTTAAGAGCAATCGTAAGAACACAGCTATAGGTTGGAACTCAAGGCAAACATTTCTTTGGAAAAATACAGTCTACGAGCCTCCACTGGTGTAAACATGGATTTCGGATCAGTACTGCGTTTTCGGAATAAGAATGGACTATTTTAACTATTTGCTTTCATCTTAGCAGGGTGCCATTTGGTCTCGTACCTCCCCCTGCTGTCGACTGAAATTGACATCAAAGTTCCCTGGGGCTCATATTATGAACGTCATGTGATCAAACAGAAAACAGGTGAGTCATGATATTCGCAATGCGAGCCCGAGGGAACTTTGGTGTTAATTCCAATGGGCAGCAGAGGGCGGTAGAATGTCAAAATGGCTGCCCGCTGAGATTGACGTGAATTGATGGATTCATCAGATTATTTCTTAATCAACACAATATACAAGAGAATACTGCATTTATACTACTGGGGAACCACAGAACATGAGTGCAAAGAAAAATGTTGCCTTGAGTTCACCTTTCAGACACGTGTAAAAAAAAAAAAAAAAAAAAAAAAAAAAATGCTGTGTTCTTCCTTTGCTATCATCTTGAGAAACACACATCACATTATCAGTGGATGGACTTTAAAAGAAAAATTGATTATGGTAATGCATGAGAGCCGTTTGACCAATTCCGATCCCATTCACACACTTGTACAACAACAAAAAACCCGCACAAGCAGACTTCATCATTTGACTTTACTGTTATATTCTGCTAGGCAATCACTGACAGCAACAGACATGCACAAAATATAAGAGGCAAGCTTTGTTCAAGTAAACAATAAGAAGCAGACGCAGCATTATGGCACCGAGATTTGGCAAAGTTGCAACTGAATGTTCAGTCGCTGCATGGGTCCATTTGACTTGTGTGGTCACCGAGGGCCTTAAAATGACAAAGGTCAAAATGGTTCTAAGAGGAAAAATAAAATCCAATATACAGCATATGACACATATGCTGTCGCTCTCTTTCTCTCTGTGGTCCAGTACCAAATGGTTGGGAGAACCCAACACAACTGTAGCTTTGGTTAGTAGAAATGTATGCTGCTATTGCTTTAAGGCAATATATGAGCCGTTTACATTTGACACCAATATAATACCAAACACTTCATTCATCGCTTGGAAATACTTTGCTCATTTTTAAATTCAAATGTCCTACTTTTATTTTTAACCCTGGAGAACCCAAGAACCCTTTTCTTCTTTGGAAAATTATGAATTATACATTAAATGTATTAAATAAAATATATATATAAAACATACTCCTAGGCATTCTGCAACATGATATGAAATAGATTAACAAAAAAAAACCACAATTTTACCATCTGATGGTTTGCTGAGAAGATGGTTTTGTTTGGATTGATTTCCAGCTCAACAAAACAGCATGTTGCCAGCCATCTTGTCACCACCACCCTGGCTCATGTAAGTGCAATATTCATCCACTAGATGGCCCCATGCAGGGGTCAGAAGTGGCACTCTGGACTTTTGAAGTTACATTTGTAAAAAAATAAAATAAAATAAAAAGGTCTTTGTTATTTGAGTAGCAGAATTTATAGGGGCCAAATTTGACCCCGTGGGTTCTCCAGGGTTTTAATATAAAATAACAGCCGTAGATGATGCAACAAGGCTTGAATGAATCCTTCACACTAATCTTTTTTTCCCTTCTTTTTACAGCTTCATTGTGGGAGTCTAAGACTTAAGACAAACAGAGCACTGTTTATGCTGCAACATGGAGAAACAGCCATAATAATAAAAAAAAAAAGAAAGAGCTGTCATCATTTACGGCAAATAATTTTTGGGTCACACTCGCGTCACACGCCGCCTGCAGCTGGTGACGGACTGAATGCACCGAGTGCCAACTACCCAACACTGACCATCCCACTCCAAATTAGCTGAGACAGGCTTCAGCTCACCGGCGAGGAAACACAAACTGGATGATTAGTAGAAAGAAAATGTCATATTAGCAACTTGCACCCGCTAATGGTCATTGCGTCGTAAGGGAGAACGTCCGGTGTTTGTCAGTAACACGAATAAAGTTGCGAGCGCAGCCCCCTGAAAGCGTCGTCATCCTGCCTGCCGGCTTCGTGACCTGGGAACAGCGTGGACTCGGGCGGCACGGCGTCCTCCAGTGGATCGGGCTGGCAGAACTCCACTATGAAGTCCTCCTCGGAGTCCAACAGCAGTCTGGACCACGCGCGCATGTCCAGATGCGCGGCCGTGCCGCCATATTCCTCAGGCAGGACCGAGCGCGGAATATTCCGGTGCAGGGAGTGCAGGTTTGAGCTGTGGAGCAAGTACTGCAACAAGAAAAACAGAGAAATTCTTATTTATCTCGTTTGAAATCGCCCCATTGAAAAAAAAATAAAACGGTTTATAAGACAGAAAAAACAATTCTTCATTCATTATTTTGTTGTATTTGTATTCATGTAATAAAACCCGTGCTTCAAATCCCTGGGATAAAACTGCTCCACAAAATTTGAAGGTTGCTCCTCAAATAATGAAATTGATTAGCAAAACTGCTAAAGAAAATACAAATATTTTGAACCTTGCTAACTAATCATTTCCCAACATTACAAGAATGTCATGGGGATGGAAGCATACGGTGTTCCTTCACTTTTCACTGGTGATATGTTCCAAGCACCGCTCACAACAGGTGAATTTCTGAAAAGTAGAGGTTGACATTTTTTTAATTATTTTATTTTAGGGGCGGAGCGGGGGGCTGTACACTTCTATTGAGCAATTACGTAAACATATGCTCTTCAGACCAATTAGGAGACATTGAATAATTTCCAGTGGCACAAAACATGAGCTCTCAAAGCACAGTGGCTGGGAATCATGAAACGTGATTTTTAGAAACTACTACTTTCATTTTCCCTCAAATAATCCTTTGTTAGGAGTTCCAATATCTGATGTGAAAGCACTCAAAAGAGACTAGTTACCCTCTCTGCCATCTTCTCCTTCAGGAACGGCTTAATGACCGCAAAGATGCCTTTGAAAATTCGAGGCTCGTTAATGATGTTAACGGCCTTGATTCGGATTGGGAAGCCGTCCTGTAAATGAAAACAAACTCTTTTCAGCCGATCTGGATTTGTTTGCAAATATAAATAACAAAGTGATGCGACAACAAAAGATGAAAAATGACTTAACCCTCAACAAAAATAAAAATGCAGTATTTCCGGGTTTTTTTGCTCCCATTTTTCATGATCTGACCTCAAAGATGGAAGACTTTTTCCCATGTTCACAAAAGGCATTCGTCTCATATGGTTCACAAATCTGTCTGAATTTACATTAGAGACTAGAGAGCACTTCTCTTAACAGGTTGGGCATATCCAGATGCTGATTATTGTACAGGTGCCCAATTTTTTAGTTGAGCTCATGAAAAACGGAAGCAAAAACAAAAGTGTTGTGCTAATATTTTCAGTGATGATAGTATTTAAAAAAAAAACTAAAAAACGTTCTTACCTGAAGGATGCTCACGACCTTTTTGGCGAGGAAAGGGCCTGGATTAGAAGCCTGTGACATACCGACGCCGGTATAATCGGCTAAAATAACGATCCCATTGACTTGCGTCTCCTCTGGCTGGATCAGCTTCTCCAGCGTCAGATACATGGCCCTCACATTGTCAACAAACGGGTAATCGTTCGCTTTCCACTTTCCTGAATAACACACGCAACACAAATAGTAGAAACCTCCCTTGTCTTTACTTTAGGAACTATAAAGCATACAACAGCAGTAAAACATTCATCCCAAATGGCCAATTATGGAATTTCTATGACTAGAGATATGCAGCATAGTTTTGAAATTTGCATGAATCACCTGAAAATTGGCAAAGTTGCGTTGTTAGTCTATGATAGTAAGTTTCACATTATCTTGGTTAAAAGGACCACATTTGATAGACTTTAGCATCTCTTTCAATTTTTTCTGTAAATTAACTGCAGATGATCAGCTTTATTGCAATCCTTTCACTGATGTTGTGGTGTGGCTAATGGAATGTTTTGTTTTTTTTTCAATGAAGAAATCAATAAAAATAAGACTATGATTTTTTTTTCTTCCTGGATTACTGTTTGCATTTGCTTATGTTTATTGGAACCTTACTGCTGTTATTTATTTAAAAACACAGTTTTGTTTTTTCGCCCCTTTCTGAAATATTCTAACATGCCACAAGATGGCACCAAATGCCTATTGGTTAGTGGTCCTTAGGCAAAATGGCGTTAAAATCCAAGAGGACTACTTTTCTATTAGACAGGACAGTGGCGCCATCTTGTAGCGTCTTGGTAACAATCAACAAAGTTGAAGTGATATGTTGACTGAGAGACAAGCTTTTTATGTCAGGGAGTTTATCTTAGGAGGTGGAAGAGGGTACAAGAGTCATTACTTTCTCAAAATCAAAACATTTGTAAGGGTCATGTGGTAAGATGAGCCTGAATTTATATTCAAGATATTATATATTTTCTTTCAAGTATTATTATGGTTTACTAAATGAATGTTCAGTTCTAAACCTTAGAGCAGGGCACCAATTCCTCAACACGTCTTTTCACTATTTGTGGCAGGGTTCCGTCTCCCTCTTATTTTGTATGCCCACGTTTGTGTACAGTTCACTGTTAGATGACTTTGTACATTTTTGTCCCAGTTTTCATGCCGAATATTGTGACTTGCCCCTTAATTTTGCCGCAAACAATGCGCCATGCCAAGCCTTCATCATCATTCAGTCGGCTTTTATTTCTCATTGAGTGAGAGTCATGCCGTGCGTTCATCAGTTTTTTTGTGCATGTTTATTGAGCGTGGCTGCTAAATAAGCCACCATGGGGCCAAAGAAAGTTCCAAGTGCCAGCTCTTTGATAAAGACAGCAAGAAACAGAATTTAAGAAAGAACTTGAGGCCAAATAAGAAACGGGCATGCGTGTGGCTCATCTCGACAGGATTTATGGAAAGTCTTTATCAATGATTTTTTTGGGGGCGCGACAGGTGTCCAGTGACTCTTAAGATGGTCATAGAGCCAGTAAAAGACAAAAGGTGGTAACCACCAATAGAGGGGATTCCCCTTCCAAAAAATAAGATCTCCTTTCTCTCAAATCCACATCATCTTTCACTACCAAGAAAAGTTATGTTCAATGTCTATTTATTTCATCACTCATTTAGATTCATTTGACATTGTTTTCTGTGCGCAAAACTATAGTTGTTCTTAAAATGTATGGTTAGTTAATAGTTAGTGTCTGGCACAAAATAAGTTACATGATTCCAATCCTTATGGGAAACCCTGCTTCACTTTTCATGCAATGTGGTTGTCAGACATTGAACAAATTCATCAGAAAAACTGAGGCTCCACTGAACAAATCTGTTCTTGAAATGTTATAGATGTAATGGGCAAATTGTGCACATTTCAGATACACCTAAATATTCACTGTCATTTTGACTGGAGGCGGAAGAGACATTCAATTGATATTGTGCTTATTGTGTTTGCGATATGCAATGATGTCATGGACACTGCACTTCATTAAATGAACAAGGGTTTGTAATGATCACATAAGCGAAGTGCGCATCTCGGCAGCGCGGTGCATTAAGGGTAGGCCGGCTGGTGGCCTGCTTACCAACTTGTCATTGAAAACGTATGGAGTCTAACGAGGAAAGCGCTGATTTGGACCATTTCAACCGCTGGAAAGTCAATGTTTTTTTTATTGAATCTATTTTAAACATGAATAGTGTGTCGTTACTGACGACCCTCTGCCGGGACACGACAGTTAAGCCTATTTAAGTGCTTATTATTTGACAGAATGTGTGCACTTTACCGGGAGTTGGACCGAGGACACAACACCGGGACGCGATCAAGAGACGGGTAGAGCTTTCTTCACTGAAGGTTAAAGCAGGTTCTTAAATGACTGTCACTCCATTACGTACGTCCGCTAGCAAGCTTTGTGATGCTTCCGTCTGTTCCCTTGCTTTCAGGATATTGACAAAATAAATGTCTTTAAAAAAATACTAATAATTTTTTTGCCTCTTATACGTCCGTTTGGATCTTTCTTTTCTGTCTGGAAATTGGGAAGAGTGAACAGAGGTTTACAAACGTACACTTCCGTCTTCTCTAGCTTTGCAATGGTGTTTTTTTGCCGATAAACTCCATTAGGACAGTTAAAAATGGCACCAAGTGAACCTGTCGTTTTGTCACTTAAGGCTGTAAGTCGTTTAAACAATGTTTGCAAGCTTTAAGGTGTGCAGTTACGCAAACACTTTCAACGCTCGCCATTCAAATGACGGCTTTGTTTGGTAGTTTGTTTGTTTGATTTTCACGCATGCGCAAACTTAATGCGCACTTTGCTTATTGTGAACATCATTATCTTTGCAAAGGCCAAATGTACTGTAACCTCATGTGGCAGCTAGTGAAGGTACAGAACTGTTTAAATCCCAATCATCACCTCAATGGTGGTTGACAAAGATGAATGAATACATTTTGTTGCAATTGCACCTGTTTAAGTTATCAAAACAATTAGAGAGTTCCCTCTTAATGCAGATACCAACCTGGCCGGAGACAGAGGATGTACCTTCCATTCGGGTCCGGTTGAGGCAGGACTGTGAGAAAGCCCAAGTCCAGCACATGCTTCACCGTAGACGGCTTCAAGTCATGGAAGACCTCGGGCCAAGCTTTCCGTCCTGCGTGGTAATTTAGCAACAGCTGCAGGGCTCGGTCGTAGTCGAACTTCCTGGCCCGCAAGAAGCGCAGGAGGAAGGAGTCGTCGAGCCTTGTCCTGAGATTTGGCTGCTCCTGCGTATTCCAAGCAGAAACCCCCCCCAAAATGAATTTAAAAAAATAAATTTTAAGGGCCTATACCAGGGGTGGGCACACTCGTTCCTCGAGGGCCAGAGTCCTGCAGGTTTTGGATGTTTCCCTTCTCCAACACAGGTGATATATGATCAGCTCATCAGCAAGCTCTGCATAAGCTTGGTAACGATCCTGTTGGCCCTTGAGGACCGAGTTTGCCCACCACTGGCCTATACCCTAACCCACTTTTTGTTTGACCTGCAGTGAATTGTGAAAATCTACCTGTAATTTAGTCTTCAATAAATCTAAAATGCATATTTTCTGCAGGTACTCCGACACATGCAAACTCAACACCGGATCGCCAGAAATATTGAAAGAAGTGAATACCTTTAGTATCATATCTCGTAGAGCTTGCACATCACGCAGACGCCATTCTGGTTTCTCCTGAAGCTCCTCCCGTGCCTTGGCCACCAGCTCAGGGCTCAGGGTGCAGGTGTAAATCGGTGGTGGTGGTCCAGGGAACCAGCTGCGTTCTAACGGGCTGACTGGAACGGACTTGAGAGCAGTAGACTCTGCCATGGACTGACTTTATGAAGCTGTTAAATTGGAAAGCAACGTAAGGTCACACAGCAGTTTCAAAACAATTGCTGTAAAAAATACAAAACAAACTGGAAATCCAAACAGACCACATAAGATCTTGCTCACGTTCGTTCAAAGAAGAACAGGTCAGTGCAGGTTCAAAACATCACTAGTCACCCACTGCATAGTTCATTTGATTTAGAATGACCCTGGAAATAAAGACAATGCGACATGCTCAAGTCAGACTAAACGGATGAACATAAATTTTAAAGTATGATTCGTATGGGACTCTTGGAAGTTAAATACTCACCTTCAATATTCGCCACGACGACCGCAAAAGTGACAAAAAATCACAACCGAGCTTTCGGCTACAAACACACAATTAATTATTTCCGGGTAGAAAAATCACGAGCTCCCATTGGCCAATTTGCGTCACGTGAGCCACTATACGGAAGTGATTTGTTTTGCCGCATTTGACGCGGACTTTTAGCGCCAGCGTTGAAAAAACAACAAAAAACCCACATATCTGTCATTTCAATTTACAAAGTACAAACAACAACAACAACATTTTGACCCACTCAAAGTTATAAAAATGTTTCCCTTCTTTTGAAAAGCCTAAATTAGGGCTTTCCCCCAAAGTACACGAGAGCGCTACTGTTTTTCTGTCATGGTAAGTGCAGTTTTGTTTTGTGTGTTTGTGCTCTGTGCATGTATTACATTACGTTTATTTATTTATTTGGCCTTGAAAAGATTGCGTGACGAGGGCAATTTTTCAACGAGCAGCTTCAGACTGTAGATGGCAGAATTTGCCTTGGTCCGGACTGGAGTATAGGCTGAAATGTATGTGGTAGATACCTTTTCTATTTTACTTTTTTTTTTGTACAGTGATTTTTATGGCTGCTTATCACTCCAAGGTAACATGTTATCAGTGACCCCACACTGTCACGTTGCACCATCTCTTATATCTGTTTCATTTTCTCTACTGTTTGTAAAGCATACCGTGTTAAGCATACAACAAATGTAATGTAAAAATAGACCTTGATTTATTAGTTCATCTTCACATTGTAAGGCAACACATTTGCCCACTTTTAAGGCAGTTCAGGTTATAAGGCACACTTGACTTTATTGTCAGTTCAAACATGACATGATGAAAGTATTAAACACAAAATACACACATGAAAAACAAAACTGGAGAACCTATTCATTGTGCCTGCTTGTGAAAAAGTAGTTTCGAACACATGACTTCTTTCTAGTAAATGAAACAGATGTTTTGGTCTGGCCAGCTTTAGCTTGGATGTAATGCATTTGTGACTTGACAGTATTAATTTTTTTAATCACAGAAGAACATGAAATATAAAAACACAAACAAAACACATAAGAGAATGCAAAGCCGTGTAACATTCATTAAATACTGACATGGTTCCATTGCCATGTCGACCATGAGCTTTTTTCGGCACACGCTGAGGACATGCACAAGAAAGCCACGTTGGCCATCCACAAACTATTTACACAACAGAACAACGTTCCAAATGGCAGTCATACAGCAGTTTTTTTCTGGTATTAAACTGCAGTTTAAGTGGTAGACTCAAAATAGAATCATGTAATTACTTTCAAGGCACTTAGCTACTTTATGTTTCAGTCAACATGACAGCTTCAAAGCTGTTTATTTGGAAAATAGGAAAAAAAACACAACCAGTCAAATAAGGCTCATTAGATGGCCTCTTGCTTGGTGATAGTCGGCTGAGGGATTGAAGTTGGCTGCTTGGGGACAGTGGCTATGACCCCTTGAGCTATTTTGTAATGTTCTGAGCTGGACGCTGTAGGCGGAGACGGTATCGGGGTTTCCGGAGTGGCTGTAAAGTGGAACACAAAGCAACAAGAGCCAGTAAGTAAAAGAGAGTGAGCGAGAAAAACTGTTCTCTATTTGCTCCCCTGCGGGAAAACATATCTCAAGACAACACTATTTTCAGATAAAGAACAAGCACTTTTGTGAAATTTCTCAGCGCATTAAACATGTTAACAAAGAATAACAGAAGTTTTCTTTGACAAAGTAAGCCAGATTAGTTTGCATGAAGAATTTCAAGGATTACTGCGCCAAGCCCTTTCAGCTACAAACATGACGACAAGGCTGTACAAAGAGTTGGGAGGGAAATATCTGCAGCACGTTTCAATGATGGAAATCCAGCTGTCACAAAATGTCAAACTATCCTATTTGCTCTAATTAGCAACATGACAAGCGGCTGCCACCCTTGTGGAATTTTATGAAGAAAAAAAACATGGAATGAGCACTATAAATGCCTTCAAAATCTTCCATAACAAATAAATTCAGAAAAAAACAATTGATGACTAAAGTACCTAAACCTGACCTATTCTCCTGCCCACACTGTTCTTCTCTCAAATAATCCTTTTGCACTGAGTCGAGTTTTAAGGGCAAGGGACGCAGTTTGAAACATCACGGAAATTTTGACGCGCTATCTTGGAGAACCTCTTGGAATTTCGGCCCATACAAGCTTATTGGTGGATATTTTGAACTGAAACTCATCAGCCAATCGGAGAAAGGCTTCCCTGAGGTGCAAACAGAACAGAAGAGTTGAAGAGATATATTGACGGATAATCACATTAGACTGTTTGAAGGCGTTTTGGGCCATATTTTCTATTGGCAATATCACATTCCACATATAACATCACAAAAACATTCCCCCAAAAGGCAACTTTTTTTTGACGCAATTTTTTTTTCTATTTCTCTGGAACCCATCATCTGATTTAGAAAATTCTTTGCTGCATTGCTCCAGGTTCAAATGACCTGGTCCAACCACACTCAGTATTTTGACTTGCTGTCATTTTTGCGAAATCTTATCAGGGAGTCAGGAATAATGAATGATTGCTTGACTGGACATTTTTGGAACCATCTGAGCCCACAATTGCAAATCCATCCAGAATCCATCGAGACTTTTTTTTTGACAGACTAATTTTTGTAATACTGTCATGTTGAGTCTAATTTGTTTCATTCTTTCTTTCTTTTCTTTTTTTTTGTACGTACAGATTTGTCCATTATGGATGGGCGTGGGCATGTTGCTGGCCACGATGACGTTGCTGCTGAGGTGCTCCTGAACCAGGTGAGGGTGAAGAGAATGAGGTGCATGTGGTGCTTCATTGGCAGAGCCTGGAAAACAATAAATGTTTAACACTAGTAATTTTCTATCAACAACTGCGGTAATCCAGTAAACCATCTCTTGGACCAGAAGATAAAAAAGCATATTATTTACATACACACTGCAGGTAAATTAAAACAAATTGCTTAATGCTAGAAGAGTTGTAGGTGACGATTCTGGACACTTGTTTACATATACGACAGACGAACCCAGACCGTGTCTGCCAAGTAGTAAAACGCTCAGTATCGTGCCAGGCCCATTTTGTCTACGGTTGCCTGAAATGAGGCTGCCATGACTGCCGGGAACATTGTGTAAATGCAAAATGTTGACATAAACGTATCCTGAATATACATACATTTCCTTTATGGACGATTTGTGGGTTGGTGCTGAAGGTTCGAGATTTGACTTTATTGGCTTTTACCTTCTTGTGAATGATCACGTCTGATCAAAGTGACTGCTGCTGCTAGTTTCTCTTTATTAGTACTAAAAAGGATCTAGTTGACAGCACTCAATGGTTTCGACCAATACTCAGAACATTGCCAACGTATAAGAAGATCTAAGAAGGAGAATTGTAGTTTTACACAGATCGAGGAAACTCAAATTGTCAAATGAAACCAGGAAGTACCAAGTGTTACCAACAAGTGTTACTGTCCACAGTGAAGCGTTTTTTACATGGCCATGGACTGAGACTCAGATGAGACCAAGCTTCTTAAAGGCTAACATTTGTTGCTTGATCAATCTTGACTTCCTAAAACCATTTTGAATTCGCACTCTGTCATAATATAACAGTATTTTATTGAATGGAGCTTTTTTGTTTTCTTTTCTATTGTACTACGGATGAGACAATGCACTCTGAAGTCCAGGACTTCAACCACTAAGCACTCACCTCCGAGAAGCATCTCCTGCAGAAGATTGTCAATCTTGGCCATTCCGAAAAGTTTGACAAACTGGATTTGTTCAATCATCTGCCAGGTGATGCTCTGCAGCGTCGGCAGCAGGAGGAGCAGTTCCCCGAAACGTCCGCGGGAGTCGTATTGCCGGTCGTTGATGTAGTCCTCCAGGCTGACCTGGACTTGGTATCGCATTCGTTTGATCTTTCCGGGGTCACTCAGACCTTTTGCGTCTGTGGGCAAACACAAGCCATGTATTTGCGGGGGAAATAGTCACGACTGCACAGTCTTATTGGCTCAACTTTAGAACTTTTCACCATGAGGTCACATGTACTTCCAGGTGGCAAAAGTTCAAGTAATCTGATGGGAAACAAAGGCCTCCATGTCATTTGACCAAGGCAGAACAATTAATCTGCACAATATCTACAGTACTACTTAGTAGGGGTGGGAATCTTTGAATGTCTCACGATTCGATTTGATTCCGATTTTTGGGTCTGCGATTCGATTCAGAATTGATTTTCGGTTAAGAATGATTTTTTGATTCAAAATGATTTGATTGACAATGACTTTTGCTTCAATTTATAGATCTGCAAAGAATCGTAAAGATCTACTCCAGTCTGACTCGCTAATGCTAATTAGCGCTCTACTCGTGGCATTTTTATCACTGAAAAGAACGGCTCCACGCTGCTGCAAAAAAACAACTTTTATTGGAGTAACTTGATCGTGACTTTTTCCTTCTTCTCTCTAATGCGGCTACAACTTAACAGTGTATCAGACCGCGTGGAACCACACTGCCCCTAAGTGGCCAAATCGAGTACAACATGAACAGTGCACCCAATAAAGGCGCACACAAACAAAGACAAAGAAAATAATTTAAATAAAATCGATTTTGGGACATTTAAAATTGATTCTGAATCATACTAAATGAGAATCGCGATTCTTATGAGGATTGATTTTTTTGCACACCCCTACTACTTAGTAGTTTTCAGTCTTTGTACATTTTCGGCAATTATCTTTAAAAAATTATTTGACTTTTCTGTTACTCGGCCAAATACTCTTTCCAGACTGAAATGAATGGTCATGTTCAAGTATGCTAGCCATTATGTTTTGCTCGCATTCTGCCACCCAAAGTACCCCAGCCAGCGCCTATTGTTTACAAACATTAATGGCTGAAAAGATCTACTCTATAATACCTGGATCAAAGAAAACGATGGCCTTCAAGCAGGCATATTCGTTATCATCTATTTGAAGCTCTTGGAAAGGAAGCACCAGCTCATCCAGGATCCTCACAGCCACCCGGCCTACCTCCAGCTCTGGGCAGTTCCTGGGAATGATGTGATCGTTTCCTGAAACACAATCAACTCTTACTATGACCACAAGAACCGCAAGATTCATGTGAGATTATCTTGATAACCAGATTGGACAAAAATGGCATTGAGGTGCTGGTTTTACCTAATAAGAGGATATCTTTGTAGAGCATGGACCTCTTCGCAGCGCCAAGCAACAGATGTTCTCCAGCATGAGCTCGAAGCAAAGCCACCTGAAATAATGATGCAATTTTTCACTCATTTTGCTAAAAAAAAGAAAAGAAGTAAAAATAATTGTATAGGATTGCCCAGACATGACACGGGGGGGGGAAATTAGCTTGTAGCTAAGTTGTGTACAGGAAATAGATGCAGGAGTGTGACATTATTAGTAACTTTACTAGAAACTGCAAAGCGCAATGTCCTCAACAGGTTTTCGGATTCTGATTTTTGTTTTGGTGACAAGGAAATACTTATAGGAAAGGCCATTCTAAACTAAACACGCTTAGCAGGAATGCTTAGCCTGGATGCGACATTGATTTCAAGCATATAGGTCACTCCTGATCAACCTTTACGAAAGGATGTTACACATAATCCTTGAAGACAGCAACATCAAAAGCAACAGGCCACCGATCAAGTTTACTGCAACTTCACACTAGTGCAGGGGTGGGAAAACTCGGTCCCAGAGGGCCGGAGTCCTGCAGGTTTCGGAGGTTCCCATCTTCCAACACAAGCTGATTCTAATCAACAGGATCGTTATCAGGCTTATGCAGAGTTTGCTGATGAGCTGATCAATTATCATATATTAGCTGTGTTGGAGAAAGGAAACATCCATTCCAAAACCTGCAGGACTCCGGCCCTCGAGGACCGAGTTTGTCCACCACTGACTGCACTAGTGACTTTTTTCAGCAATACTCGCCGTCACACAAAGACGTCAGTCAAGAAAAGTGAAGTGGAACTGATTTTAAACAGTGAGCCTTTTCCGATGTTTCAAAGGAAGCACCTTTTCATCTTGCCTCAACCGATGACCTTTTCTGTTTTCCGAAGCACAGTTCCTGACCATGCGCTCGATTTGTTATGCCTGGATGAGACTAAAAGATTTTAGCCCTGTTCTTGGCCCAATCTGCTATAATTTTGTTGGGAATGACAAAATTTACTATAGTGTGACATAATCCATGATTAACCATTTGGCGCCATGACGGCAAAATGAGAAGTCGAGCGTGTTTGATTTGTTTGGATATCAACGAGAACGCTGCAACCGAGCACTTTGACTCTGAGGATGACATCTTGCAACGGTGCCTCGCCTTCCTTGGTCACCGTTGTCATTTGTCAACATGGTTGTGATGGTTATATTTGCTAGTGGTAACATGGTCATTGTTACAGTATGTCCATATATACACACTTTTCCTGTTCCCCGCGAGTTGATTTGACAAGATGATGGGAAAAGATGGGTTTTGTTGACATTGTAACACATTTGACTTGTAGTCTGACCCGGGTCTTACCCCACAGTCCGGGAATGACAATATCATTCATTTGTATTTTGGGAACACAATATACCTATTTTGTGACCACAAATTAGTATTATGTGCACACGTTGTGTGTATATTGTGGTTGCAATTAAAAAAAAAATTTTTTTTTGAAAAACATCCCCGTGTCACTTTTGTGGCTGTGTTGTTCACTATTTTGGAGTCTGCGAGGGAAAACAAATCCCTTCCTAAAACAAGATCAGCAAATGAATTACCAAGAGTTGGTGATCACACTGTTAATGATTTAACTTTTTTTCTCCAAGAACGGATATAACTTTAAAACCTGCTCATCATTTTGTAACTGAGGATTAAAATACATTAACCACTCTGCATGGAGCGTGTACGCTCACAGGTGCTCAGCAAAGCCTCCTCCTCCTCCTCACTGCAGGTTTTAATAATTTAGCTTGTTTTCTGTCAGCACATGTTTGGAGAGAACTTATTTGGGTGGCCGTGTGTCTTGTGGAGGGATGTTATCCCGGCAGTGGGCTGGTTGATGAGTGACCAGAGTGTCTATACAACTATGTACACTGTGTCTGAGTCTTACCTGGTCATCCAGGGGCAGGTCACAGAAGGCCGGGATGTACTTGGCCCACTCCACCAACACCAGCAGCTGCTGTTTCATGGACTCGCACACGTCCGTGATGGTGGCGATCTTTTTGGTGCGGATGTCGCCGTTTAGGATGGGCGCGGGTGAGGTGATCTGAACGGGGCGGGGTCGAAGCGGCGTGTTACAGGACTTGCTCGTTTGTGGTCATTAACGGGCATTAACGAAGGCCTGTACCTGTTTTGACAGCACGTCTGCTTGGATGAGTGCATTGATGGAGGGTAAACTGCTGTCTTCGTAGCTGGATCTTCTGGTGCTGATGCGGTCTCTTTCGTTCTGCACCGCTGCACACATTCATACGTGTTACACGCAAGCTAAGAGGTGCCACAAATCAGTAAGGCCTTCTCTGCTGGCCCAAACACCATAAGACTCGCTGACTTACAGTACATTTGCAGCATGAATTCTGTGCCATATTTGTATCTCAAATCGTCTTTGCCCATTGAAATGAATGTTCCAGCCCCTCTCCAAAAAAAAAGACCAAAAAACATTTTAACATGTTTTTTTTTAGATGTGCAATAATGCATCAATTAATCAGAAACTAATTTATTATCAAAAACTATTTTGATGATCAATTAATCAAATTAAGTAATTGTATTTTCATTCTCTCATAGGTAAATATTGTCCAATTTCTGTAGACCTCCATGAAAGCAGACTGATTTTTATCTTTGTGTTAAATCAAAATAAGACATTTGCAAACATCTGTTTTGACTTTGCAAAACTCTGATCAACAGTTTGCCAGTTTTATTCCAATTCATCGATTAATCTAAAAAAGAATCATCAGATTAATCGATTACTAAAATAATTATTAGTTACAGATGTCATTTTTTTCATAAGAAAAATTGCACTGGAAAGCATTGTACGTTTTAAAAACACAAGGTAGTAACATTTGTGCAACACATAACCTGCAATTACTGAAGATGTGAGGCTAAAACACAACTCGACCTAATGTATTATCCTTTGTTTGACGAGTGGTGGCTCATATCTGGAAAAACTTGTAAGTGAAGGCACAGGTATCTCAAGGTGTCACTGTGTATGCAGTGTTTCTCTTGGCTGCACTGCCTCCAGCACATGTGCATTCAAATTTTTCATTTTATTTTTTAATGAATACATTAATTAATTCAATTTATTATTTAATTGAAGATAATTTAATAAATATATTTGTATTTAATTATTTAAATTACTAAATTATATATATACTGTATATATATATAAATTCATTTCTAATTTTAGTTTTCTTTAAAGCAACACTAAGAAACTTTCAGTTTATGTTGATTATGCCGGCCGGCGCCATATGGACAAAAGTGGTAATGTTATGCCTGAAGGAAGACCACATTTCCCATGAGGACAAGCGCATTGTGTCGTTTTTGAGCTCACGCCAGTCAAATTGAATTGTGTCTTTGTAACGAATGTGAAAAGGGGGAAGTGACGTATGCCATAAAGCAGTCAGCACATTTGTAGTTGTTTGTGTGGTAGTGCTCCTACCATCTTCCTCAAAGTTTTTTAGTGCCAGTAAAAAGGATACAGACCCCCTCAGGCCATGGCAAAAGTACCAACTAGTTTTAAGTCTATGTTTCATCAGAAGAGTTATGAAAATATGTTATTAAGGTTGAAAAGTTCCTTAGTGCTACTTTAACCCCTCAGATTTCAAATTTCAGCATTTTTCTCTCCTCTGATTGGTTGGTCACAGAGCTAAGTTAGGCAAGCAAAGCACATCTGTGCACATAATTAAATATAATGAGCAACATCTGATCTCCTCATGATCTACTTTTTTTTTTTTCATGTTTTTAGATAAATACTGATTGTGAATGCTGTTTTATGGCGTTTCATTTTTAGTATTGCTGGTTTCTGTACTGCAGTTGTGAGAAGCTAGTGGCGGTATTCAGTCCGCACTGCCACAAAGGCAGTAAAAGTCAAACTGTGTGCCTAAAGAGAGGCTGCTGAGTCATGTCTAAAGAAAAATAAGACTTCCAAGGCTGTTATGTTTATCAGTATATGGCTATTATTGCTGAGAGGTGTTTGCTCAGCATAAGCTGCTGAGAGGCTTGATCGGCTCGTGGAGTGATCATTAACAAACAACTCCTCTTTAGGTGTTGCGACACACCCGACCAAGCTCAGCGCTGTCACTATCATGAGGGAAGCGCACGTTGACGTTCATGCTTGACTCTCGTACCTTCTTTCTTCATGCCAGCCCTGAAGCATTTCTTCAGTCTGCAGTATCGGCATTGATTTCTCTTGTCTTTGTCCACGATGCATTGTCTGTTGAACCTGCACAAGTTTCATTTTGTGCTGTCATTCCAGTCACCAAAGACACCCAATACGTATTGCTCCTTCTTTGGAATCCCACCTGCACGAGTACATGTGGTTTTTGCGGACGCTGCGGCGAAAGAAGCCTTTGCAGCCGTCGCAGCTGGATGCGCCGTAGTGCTTGCCCGTGGCTCTGTCCCCGCAGATGGCGCACAGGCTGCCTGCCGTCAGGTGGCCCGCGGCGCTCATGTTGGTGCTCTCAGCCGGCGAGGAATCTGCGGAAGCACGCCACCACGCTCCAGTTCATACCAGGAAATGTCAACAGGCTTGCGAAGGCTCACCAGAGTAAATTAAGAAGGGGCATTTTGGAAAGATTCCAAATTGGAGACTTTGTATGGGAATTAACCGGGAATTCAGGGAAAATTTCATGTCATGGTACCATATTCAAGCATGAGTGTATAGCGGGGTCACAAGCATGCATCCATGCAAAATAGACAGCTCTCTTTGCCCACATACGAGTTATCCTTTATTGCTCCATTTTTGTCTCATTTCACTGCTTGCTTTAGTCGGGACTCCTTATCAAAAGCTTCAGCCTTCAATTAAAATTGTAAATTCATGCTTCCTTCCAATAAATCGCCAGCTAATTCCCATGGAAAGTTTCTTTCTTTTAATTTTTCGGCAAAGACGATGCTCATAAATTGCTGATCAAAACAATCAAGAAAAGTTCCCCTCCTAGAGGAGCTCACGCAACAAGAGACGCTGAGTCAACAGCACAGGTGGCAAAAGTATTCACAATCTGTAATTAAGTAGAAGTACACATATTGCTCAAGTAGGAGTACTGAGTCAAAGCAAAATAGTGAAGACTCCAAAATTCATGAATTTTCCAAAAACATTTTGATAACTTGGCACAACACTCACATTCTACTTTAGTAATACTGATTGATACCTGTGGGGAATTTTTGGGGGTTAATTCCGCATATTGGCAGTTAAACATTGTGAACTGATGAACCCAAAAAAATGCGAGATTGATAACAACTGAAAAAAATTGACCTTACTTGTTTGAGTTTTTTTTAGATCAGATACTCTGAGCTTGTGCTTTTTAAACTGGCACGAGACGCAAACTAACAAATCAAATCATTCTTTTAGCAGACCATATCAAACTATTTTCATCAGGAGGGTCATGGATGGGGAATATCCTGTTTCTCTGAATCTGTTGCCATCGTGGTTAAGATCATAACCTTGATTGATTTAATCGCTCATGTATTTACATGTTTTTTTTTAATGTTGTGTTGTCATCTCTGTTTTCCAATGAAAATAGTCAAAGAAAGATAGAAATATCCAAATGAAGTACAGATACCTGAAAAATATCGACATCAATGATGTATTTGTACTTAGTTACTTCCCTCTGTTGCTCTACAGAGCATCACGAAAGTAGGTTAACTTCAATCTGATGAGTGGCGACATTTTTCCTGCAATCTCCCGACTGGCTCAATCAATCACACTACAACGTGACGCGTCTATTGATTGAAGCAGGCGAGCGGGCCTGGCATGAAAAACAACTCCTGGGAAAAGATTTGCAGCTTCTTCACAGTTCAGGATGGCAGCCAGGCGTCATGGGAGAGTGCACCTTTGAAATAGGTGGAAGCACTTAAGGTTAAAAAAAAAAAAGGAGAAGTCATGATTATGGACTTGGGTAACAGAGCATTTAACAGGAACAGCCCCACTCAAGCTGGTGAAATGAAGCCAACAGCATCCTCGTCGCTGCTAAATTCAGGCAGATGACTCTTGAGGTGTTGAGGAAGTTGCGCTCACCTGCGCCCATGGCCAGCACGTGCATGTTTTCAAACTCCAACGTGGTGTACGCCGGGTCCAGGGCCTCGCTGTAGTCTGCCATGTCCATGTCTGCCAAAACGATCAGCCTCTACCTGATACTGTGATGGAAAGACTCGTCCCAGAAGCTAATGTGCCCCCCCGCCACCCTGCTCCTTCTACTTCTCACCCCCCTCCCTTGAACACGTCCAGCCACCCCCTCCCTCTTTTGGCCCGCTGGCTCCACCCAGACATGGGGTAGCTCCCCAACTTGACGGAGAGCTGACAGGCGACTGACATGAGCTGGCCTCCTTCCCTCGTGCCGCTAACCAGCCAAGAGGCGGGCTGCCTGTCGCTGGTTGATGGTTAACTAACCTCCTCTATAGCCAATTGCTGTTTTTCTCTCTCTCTGAAGAGATAGCCCAACTTTGATATCATCCATCCTCTTGTCGTCAGCAATGGTTCGATAATTCCACTGTGAGAGGTGAACGCACGCACACATCATTATTCTCAGACGGCCTCATGCGTGTCACATGCGCGCGTGCATTTCCAGCAGCCACCTGAGGGGGGACCGAACGGCGCGCTCACATCGCTCCATCATATTACACATACTACTTTGTTGCTAAATCGGAGTTAATGCCGGCATAATGAACAGGCCTAACAATTCATTGTTTATGAAATGACCCACAAAAAGCTTGTTATTGGTCAACTCATTAAAAGAAAGCACAGGAGCCAAGTTAGTTTCTGAAAGGCTGACTCAAGCCAAGAGTACCAGTGAGTTAATAATTTTTTGTAAGTTCTGCTAATGGGAATACCCCCCCCCCCCCCCACAAAAAAAAAGTTTGATAAAGGCTTTACATGATCAATATCGTCAGATCCGTATCCTGTCGGCGTTAAGTCTATTTTGATACCACTTTTTTTTCCCAGTATAATATAATAATAATAATAATAATATAATATAAAAAAACTTACAATGACAGATAATTTGAAAGAAAGACCTATACAGTATATCCCAATATAGCGTGTTTCCTTAAAATTGCATGAAATTAATGGCAGTTTTATGTTCTTCTTATTTATAATTTCTAAAAATAAAAAAATAAAAATAACAAATAAAAATAATTACGGTGGATTTGGTTGATACAGAAAGCTTATTTTCTTACTCCAGCTTAAACATAAAGTAGGCTACCAGTCAAAAAGATCATGCCGTTATTGAGCTATTTACATCTTGCATCAACTTTTTCTTGGTTTATTGAATACAAAAATATAAAAGTTAAAGTGATACATTCCAAGTGCTCTAACTATATAGTTTGGTTTGTTTGAAGATGCTTTTCAGTGTTCTGCAACTATAACAGTAAACTATTCGGTTCTGTTCAGCACGACACAACAAACTACGATTGCACAAATTCAAACTGAAGACAAAACAACCGACCATTTCTGGAATTAGATTTTTTTAAATGATACACGTTTACATATCAATGTGCTATGTAAGTCCAAGATCCATTGATCATATTTTTACACACCGAAAAGGAGTTTAAAGTAAATTGATTAGTCGTTATATGCATTAAGCAAACAAATTCATCTTACACTTTTTCCAAGTAAATGTTGAACCCATTTGTGCTCAAAACAAGTAATAAAAGTTTTTTGTTTTTTTTTATAAAGTCTTGGTGACGTGCTGAGAAAATACCTCAAAATTATCTGTGTTTTTAATGATGGTCATCATTATGGTTTGATTTTATTTCTCATAACCTCGCGGGAAAATATGCATAAGCAATAAATATACTGCTCGTCATTTATTAACTGGAGAACACTTGAGTGAGGTTTCCTCTTGGCACGTAACACTGCAATGTAACAACTTGCTCTTTTACACCGTTGCAATCCACTCTACATATAAATGAATTACTGTACACAGTACGGAAGTACTGCACTGTCACATAGCTAACTTCTTTGTAGTATATTTCATTTGAGCTATTTATCTTATTATATTTTTAAATAATGTTCATTTGTTTTAATAGGGAGAAATGACATTTTGATTATAATTTTTTTGTATATTGGCTCTACATAACAATATTGACAATTAAAAATCCTCTAATCCTAATGACAACTCATATTATTTGTCATACGTTTTTGTAATGAATTGTTTTGTCCAGTCAATCCTCGGCTGTTTGAGAATCTTTTTTTTTGTTGTTGTGCACAGTGGCCTCACGGCGCATGTGACACAGCAAACAGCCGAGTTGTATTTGAAGAGAAAGTGCCAGTACACAGCAGCAGGTCAACGATCTTAAGTTCAGCGAGCAGTAAACCCGCATGCAGACCTCAACTTGTTAACCGTGCACTCGGCTACGCTCGTAAACGTATTTTTCTTCAGCTCATAACGCTAAACACGATCACTGTGAGATGATGGGCTCCATGATTGGATTTTGATAAACCTGACCCCCCCCTCCCCGCTAATCCAATCACAAAGTGAGGTGATTAAAACCTACAGAATGAAAGGTTGCAGTGATTAACTCATGTGAAATTCCACCTTAAATTTTTTTTTAGAAAGAAAATATTTCAGTGATACCTTTGCTAACCTTGCTACCATTTGGAGTTTGACACACACACAAAAAGAAAATTCAACACACTTTGTTTTTGGCTCTGTCAAAGGATTACTCCTTTATTTATTTATTTAACTATTTATTTAATTCAACCTTAATTTTTCCATGAATTGTTCCATGAAACACAGACACTGACACATGAAACACTGTCCTTTGCAATGGCGACCCGGCAGCCCATAGCATCGAAAAACAAATCAAAAGCAAATGTAATATAATCGCATGCCAAAACAACAAGAAAATCGGAATCATCTTTATTGGTCAAGTATGTAAAAACATACAAGGAATGTGTTTCCTGTAGTTGGAGCCATTCTAATTGCAACAAGCAATCGTGCAGCATTTCAATCAAAGGAACTCAATTGTTGGAGTGAACCCAAACCAGAATTGAAGATGATTAAACCATGTCTACTTTTCAAATCTAACATTTAAAAATCCCAACTGGAAAAAAAAATATTTTTATCGCCATTATTCATAGAATACCTGTGACGCAAATACCGGTGGATCCTGATTTTCATATCGGCACTTCGTATCGGCGCCTGCTGGAGTGACAATTTGGTGGCAGAAAGTTGACCTATACTTTATGCCTGCTCAGATCACATCAAACACCGGCACAAGTTAGCTTGTCGAACCCGACGTGTTTCGTTCAGAAATATGTGAACAGCGGGCAACCCTTTGAATTATTGTATTATATTTTTTTAATCATTCCATTGTAGTGGGGCAGGGTAAACAAATGATTGGGAGTGGGGGGTAATTACCAATACTGGGTCTAACCCACCTCTGCATACAATTACAACATGAATACAGCACACCAATAATTCAGAAAATTGGATTACGGCTTCTGGAGAAACATGATAGAAATTTTGGTGAAATGCCTTCAAGGATAACTTGGTTATTTCGCAACTCTCCTTGACCTTTTTTCTTTTGTCTGCGACTCTTCCAAGCCCTTCTCTGATTGGCTGGCGAGATTAATTTGAAACAAAATCCCCCAATAATTTCGCACTGGCCTAAATTGACAGGGTTTCTCCACGTTGACTTTTCAAAATTATCATCACACATCAAACGTCTGCACAAATTGGAACATTAGTGTAAATAGCAGTCAAATTGTTTTGTTTTTTCCATGAATGTATTTATTCTGGAGGATTTCAGACACCGGAAGTGCTCAATCCATGTTTGTTTTTTTTAGATAGGGCCACAAAGACTTCTAAGAATTAATCAAGATTTTATGATAGCAAAGTTTGTTCATGCAAATAAAATTCATCCGTAAATGTAGTTTTGAAGGTCGCCCGACGGATTGTGCTGCAAGTTGGAGGCAGCGCACGTCGATAAAAACACGGCCAAACTGTTTTTTGCGTGTGTACAGAGGTCATCTCCTCTTACAACATGTTCGATCTGCTCTTCTGCAATACTTTTATTTGCTCAAGAAGTGCGCTGATTATTTCAAAGGGGGGTGGCAGGGAGGGGGGTGTCTATGTGGAGGCCGAATCAGCTTTACATGAGTCACCACCTGAGTCAATCTTATCTGGCCTGCCATTAAAAGGTTTTTATCGCTGCTCCCATACGAGTTTTCTGTGAACTCCTCAAGAAAGGGTCATATACTGTAAGGGACTGTAAAATATAATCTGCGCAGTTATAGCTTTCTTAATCATGAACTGACAAACTGTTCTGAGGTTTCAGATAGGGAGAACAAGCTGGATCATTCTCCCATGTCATCAATCTAAGGCGGAGGGATGTTCAGTTTCGACCCGAGCCCACACCAAGTCCCGAGCAATACTTTAAAGGGGAAGTCACTCTTAAATATTTCCTGACAATAGTATGTTATATGTGACCTCACTAGTCTAAACATGACGTTCTGATCAATATTACATTTGTGGGAAAAGAGTTATAAAGCAAAATCCAGCCGTTTTTGTCCATCTCAGCCACCAATCACAGCTCAGCTTCAGAAAACAGATGAGCTGTGATTGGTCATCTGAGCAACATTGATGTCATCAAAATGGCTGCCCCCTGAGATGGATAAAAACGGCTGAATTTTGCTGCTTAACTCATATTCCACTAACGCAATGTTAACCAGAGAGAATACCATATTTAGACAGTGAAGCTGCATAGAACATATTTTTGTCCCCCCAAAAAAGGGGTTGACTTCCCCTTTAAGAAGATAAAAACAGAATTATGTTATGGGTCATTTGCATATCATGTGATCAATAACGGTTTAGACATACAACATAAAATATCCTTTTGAAAATCAATTAATGGCATTTAATTTTTAGCAGTTGTCTTTCAAAAGGTAATAATTGTTTCTAAGAAGAAAGAAAGAAAATGACAATGGCAAAATTACATTTACGTTTCCCAAATTATTATTATTTTATTTTTTTTACTACTTACATGTTTTAGAAGATGCTAATTCCATTTTTGAATATGGTGGGGGGGTTTTCTGCTTAAAATGCCGTTTCCATGAAAACTAACACAATTGCATCTTTGAGTCATTTGATCAATAGCAGTAAAGACATTGCCCACAAAATATCCTTAATTGAAAATCAATTATTGTTGCTAATATGAGTATTTTGACTTAACGGCAGTCGATATCATTCAAAAGGTTTTCAATACGATTTGGATGGTTCAATTTGAAAGTGGAACGATTCGATCCGGTTCGACTCAGTGGCATTACAATTCGATTCAATATGGTACGGCTCAGTTTGAGATGGTATGATGGAATGCAATGACATTTTTTTGGGTGTCATTTGACATCCATTTGAATGAACGTACTTATTGTTATTGTACCATTTTCTTCCAAGAAGAATAAAAGACAATTTGATACGTATCGATATATTTCAAAGTAGAACGATTTGATTCGGATCAATTCGATGCGCTGGCATCTTTTAAATCAACCTGGTCAAAGCGGGTTTTGTTCCACCACTAATGTCAATTCTTTCTCGCATGGGATTCGTTCAAGAACCACTTGCAATATAGAGACACCCCACAAAATAGATATATTTTTTCCTTTCACCTTTCCCACTTTAAACATTTGAACTGGGGACATCCAACCCCTTTTCTGCTTTTGGGGATGCTGATCAGGTTTAGGACGCAAGTCCCGTGCTGAGTACTGAACGAATGCTAATGAGCGGTCGGGCGCACCTTGTGCACTATGCCGTAGGTATGACATCAGTGTGTTGAAGTGCGACGGGCCACAAGCGCTGTCTTATAATCAGTCACCCAAAACCCTGCCCCGGGGGCCAAAAGTCAAAGGCCCGCCGAGGCCTGATGTAACACATGTGCGCATGAGTCTCCCCTTTCAAACTTCAAACTCCAGTTTGTGAACAAAGTCCTGTCTATTTATTCCGAATAGGAATCTCCCAGAGCTGAGCAAACTCCAGTTGCGAGCGCTGCCTAGTTGGAGCGTTTCCTCCACGAAGGCGGCGGCGGCGGGCAGCCGGCCGCACCGTGATGCCGAGGACGAGGAATTACGGAGAACCCGGGACTTATTTTCCTCTGCTGGCATGTGGCATGGAAGCCGTTTGTTTGCGAGTGTTGATAAGCGAGATGAGAGGAGACGAGAGTAGAGGAGAGCAGACTGACAATGTGCTGGCTGCAGCAGAAAGGAGGCTGCTGCTCTGCTGTCATGCAGTAGATTCGAGTAGATAGGTGAGTGCATGCAGTGTCGTGCGTGGCAGCCACCGTGTCAACAGATAACTATCTGCAAATAACAACGCTTATGCAAGCCACACTGGCTGACCGGAGAGGGGGGAGGGAAAAAAAAAATCATATTTCCAAGATGCCTGTTTGCTGTAAATCATGTCAAATTTGTCACTTGATGTGGGAGTAGGGATAGAGCGATTATCGTAAGTTTAACATTTCACTTATTCAGGGAAATTCATATTTTCTGTAGAAAACTCTAGGGAATTATTTACTCGTTTTCATGTCACTTTTGAAGACATGATGGTGCCCCTGAGAGCTCCTTGAACATTTTGTTAGAATAAAAAAAATAATTTAAAAAAGTTAACATTTTGCAATCTGAAAAGTTTGTCAAGAAACATATGCTGTAAGTCAGACATTTCATCAATGTTAAGAGTTAGAATTTGAATTTTAAAAACATTTGACGGCAATATTTTTTCCAAACGAATATTGGCTCTAAATAGCGGTTATTGGCCTCCTTAACTACTAATAATCGGTACTGGATGTGAAAAACACATCCATTTGGAAGTGTCAGTACTGGGGAGATCCCAGAAGGTAATCATAATAATTAGGTAGGTAGATAACCGATAACAAATACCAATGCCACCAGGACATAACCCCGCCCCCCTCCAATAAATGACAGATGATTTAAAAGAAAAACCTTTATATCCCAGTATAGCATTTTTTTTCTAATTGCATGAAATGAATGGCAATTTTCTCTTCTTCTAATTTCTAGTTCCTGATCGTAAAACGGACACAAAAGGGAGGCCCGTCCATGAATGTACCAATATCTTAAAATATGTCTGGCATCGTCACCAATACTGATATGGTAATCGCCCATCCCTAGTATTTCTAAATGGATCTGAGGCTTAATTATGAAGTATTCAAAGACGCTTTCAAGTATTTTCACTTTTCACTGTCCACTGAAAGCAGGGCTGGCTGTCGAATCTCAGCTTCGTTTTCACGACACAACGGTTGATAGTTGAGCCATTGGTCACTTTGAATACTCAAGGAGCCATTTGAATCTTCCATCCCACAGGAAAAAAAAAAAACACCAGGAGCCGCAAAACTATTTTGACATCTAAAATGCATAAAGCTTTTTTACACCAGGAAGTTAAAGCGATTGATTAGCTCAATAATTCTTTGGTGCTGGCGACACAAATTGTGAACAACAAAAAACAACTTATTTTAATGGTATAAGAGCACCATAATCTGTTTGAAAAATAGACCAACTAATGTTACCCTGACCCTAAAAACTGTCTTAGTCGGTTGGAATGTGAAAATCATGTGAATCGGGTTGATTGCATCATTTTCAGATGATTGATTTTGGGTGAAAAAAAATCGGATTTTTTTTTTTGTCTTCACTTTTTAAGCGTCAAAATAGTCCTAAAATAGAAGAGCAATAGCTTCGATTTCTGTTACACGAGGTAGCATTTCGGGTTTGTGTGGTGCTATCAAAAGATGAGAGGCAAAAAAGCTGTTTCTGAATATAGAGATGGAAATTAAAACGTGTTTTTAAATCCGATTCATTGATGTTAATCAACAGAATAATTGACACGAGTCGATTATTAAAATAATTGTTAGTTGCAGGCTTGGGCTCATTTTCTGTTTCCAATTGCTGGTTGACAAAACGAGAGCTTATTGTTACTGCAACTGCGCTAGAGGACAGATGAAATCCTGAAGAAGAATTAAAAGTCTTATCTATCTTAGCCATCTCCTGTCGTCATTTGGCGTTGAAGAAAAACGATAAATACGGCTTGTCACGAAATCAAACTTGAGAGGAGTGCTCAGATTGTTATTACTCGTGACATCTATTTGGTTTCAGGCTAATCATAAACCACGAGGGCCAATTTAGCCGGCCAGTATCGCGCCATATTACAAGACGATAAAAAGTTCTGATAAAAAATGACCGAGGTAAACTTCAGTTGGGAAATTTTTCCTGCCGGCTCGCTCTTGCCGTGTCGCATTTTGACAAATGCGAAGCGCTCTTCCTGACGGTGGCTCCTCTTCAGCACATTTTTGTCAAAACGCCACCGTGTCACTTCATGTCAAAAAGTCACCTCCGTGCACCAAATAAGTCAACAATTGCGTCAATAAACATGGGGAGCCACGCAAGACGTAAATCAATCACAGCGCCCGATAAGGGCTCGCAATCATTAACTGTTTTGCTGAGGATTCATGTCCACTTGGGAGGGATCAGCTCGTCGAGATCCTTCGGACCGCTGAGATCCCAAAAACGGCTTCTCCCGCCACGTGCTCCAAAAGACGCAAAAATCACATTATGCAAAACATGCACATACAACGATGATTTGTGGCCATCAATTAAATCGAACATCTACACCAAATATCAATTATTTTCATATCATACCTGGACAGTTGGGTAAGCAAGCGCACCTTATCTACAAACATTAAGGTAACGGTCGAAGGAGTGTAGCACCCTATGATGTAATCATTAGGGCCCGACAGATATCGGTCGATAATTGGCCTTCAAACATTGGCCAAAACAATCCACCAATTGGGCCAAATGGCTGATTATTTTCCCCTTAAAACGTTATAGAAGAAAACCGAAGTTTCCGCCGCTGTGAAAGTAACCTGAATGCACCATTTTGCTTGTGTAGCATTAGCAACTAGCAAGTGTGTAGCGTATGTTGTTCTGGTTATTCTGTTGTCCCCGAAGCGTCCTTTAAGCTATTTACGACACCTCAGTTAACTTGGAGTTAACTGTAAAACTAAACACACAGCAATAAGAATTACATCCACTGTATATTTAAATGCAAAACATGTTTCGTTTTTAAAACATTGCTAGCCTAGCGCTAATGCAGAAAGCGAAGGGAGGATCCCATTCAAATGCTAACAGGAAGTTAGCATCGACTTCGGGAGTCTTTTTCCTTCAAATAACGAATAGGGAAAGTTTGTGCATAAGTGACACCCATTGAAAAGGAATTGGGGGTGGGGGGTAATTTTATGCATTATATATTTTTTAAATAATCGACAGATTAATCGGTAATCTGTATTTTTTTTCTGCCAAAAATCAGTATCGGCATCGGTCTAAAAAAAACAAAGCATATCGGTCGGGCCCTAGTAATGTCCTGAAAATGGCAAATTTGCACTTAACACGATAAAAAAATATGTCCTAAAAGTGAATAATATAACACATGGAGGGAATTCTCTCAGTTTTTGTTGTCAAACAAGAACTCATGTGACACACTAGCTCTTTCAGTCATGATGCCTCGTTACTATAGCAACACAAAAACTCTGATCTAACGGTCAAATTAACATGTCTGATTGTTGCATAATAAAACATAAACATAACATTATTAAATATAAAAGAACCGTTACATTTAAAACTCAGCCCCCAATCAGACTCTTGCTCCACCCTCACTAATATTTGAAAACGCCGTTCAAAGGAGGTGTTGCCTGGAGGACCGTTGGGCTTAGAATGGAGAGCTTGGTCTGGCTGTGATTGACAGCAACAGTGAAAGCTACGATCAACATAATTTCTATAATACGACAAGCTATGCTAAATAAACTAACCAAATGCTATGCTAATAGATCACGAGAGGCAATCAGCCAAGTTGTGTTTATCGCAGTATTTAACCTGAAGATGGCGCCAAACACAGTTTTTGCCCCAAATTCAAGCTTTTAACATCATGCACTAAAATGTCAAAATAATGACCAGGACATGTAGACAGCAATAGTAAAAACCCGTTAATACAATTTATACAGCAAAAAAAAGGTTGATTTAGTATTGAGTATCCCTTTAACTGTAACACAGATGTCTCTGCAGCCGAACAGTTCTAGTCAAGTGGGTGAAGTCAACTCTGAAACATTTAACACTATTTTAGATTCCCAAAACACAAGATATAGACATTAGGACTAAAAATTAACATATTGTCAAATTTTATATGATCAGTTTTGAGATGGGGAAAAAAAACATCTTAAAATGTAATAAATCCCCAATAATGTAAGAAGGTTTTTACATTATCAGTAAAAAAAAAAAAAAATCTTATTACATTCCCAGTCAGGGTTTTATTTAATTACATTATTGGTGAAATTATTACATTATACATTTTTGATCGTGTTAAAATTTCAGTAAAGTATCACCTCTCACGCACACTACCAAGACATTTTCAAACAAACTACTGAAACACAACACACCACCTACTGAAATCCTCTCACATTAAAAATCCTCTCACACTTCATACTGAACTAGGCTGGTAATGCAGTGATGTGATGCAACATACTGAAAAATACGTTTTAGTAGTGTGTGTATGTTGCAGTATTGTGTGTGGGAGAGTTTCACTGTGAGCAAGTGTCAGTTGTGTGTATCAGAATCTGACCTTTGCTAGTCATAGTGGAAGGTCTGTGGATGCCCCACCTCCGATGGACCTCCGCTTTTACTTTTTACCAGTTTTTTATTTATTTTTTCATTTACAATTATGTGTAGTTAAAAACAACAAATCTAACAAACAAATACATTTATTTTGCTAAGTACATTTTAGGAGTTGAATCAGTACTTTTTAATCTTTTTTTTTTGTTGTTTCAAGTATCTATATTTGTACTTCAATAAAGTGTGTGAGCAGTTTAGCCACCTCTGAATCAGCAAGATAACTTTTCAGTGTGCGACTGACGAGCAGTACTTAGAATGAAGACTCTGCTGCCCCCGTGTGGCTAAATGCAAGCCAGCAACATGTTCTTTGAAACATGCTCAACTCAACTTTATTTCGAGCACTCTAAAAACAACCCTAGCTGCATACAAAGTGCTGTCCATAAAGTCAAAACTTATTTTGACTAGAAATTGATTAGTTGAAGTGGCAACAATCTTTCTTTTTGTTCCCTCCACAAAGAACAAACAGCAACTGGTTGGGTTTGATTCCCCCCCAACCCCACCTCACCCCCTCCCAAAACGCAATCCCCTTGACTTTTACCTGAGGTGGAGAATCGCGGCGTCCCATGGTGGCCGAACATCCCGACGCTCAGCCAGCCCGCGGGGCCAGAAGGCCCATGAGCTGAGACCGGACGACCGGACGCCGGCCTGAGACTGGACGCGGGTGTTTGCCTGGGCCACGAGGCGCTCTGTGCTAATCCTCTAATACCCGCCCGCCACCATGAGATTTGATTGGACGGCGGGATTAATAGTGTCAAGTGAGCGGGCTAACGAACGCTTTGGACGGGTTGAGCGAAAGCAAAATGCTCGCTGGTTTGCTTTACTTGCACTAGTTGAGAGGACGAAAAGCTGCTGGCTTGGATGCGACTTGTGCAGAATTTGAAATGAGATTAATTAATTAATTCTAATCCTCTTTGGTGGAACTGTACAAATGCCTGCAGAGCTCACTTACATGCGGGGGTTAATTGTTGCTGCTTTGTACATTTGGATTGGCAGACTTCTCATTTGGTATCCAAACATCAGCAGAAATTTAACAATTGGACTTTGTTGAACTTTTATTGAAATTATCTTAACATGTGATCGGGCTGGCCTGGGAATCGCGAATAACCGTCACATTCAGTTGAAACAAACAAATACATTAAAAAAATTATTATATATATATTTTTTTATCTTAAAAAAAGCTCTTCAATAAGCATGGGTATACTACCAATTAGTATTTTCCGCATTGAAAATATTTTAAAAAATCTGTGAATAAGTGAAAGAGTATTTACTGTATTGTACTGTATTTTATACTTTTATAAAAGTATAACAACAACATTCAATAGAATGTAAAGAATTCCTCAGTTTGTGCATTAATTGAATTCATTGTGCCGCTCCTTCTAGTCTGCCCACCTTGACCACTGGGGGCAGCATAATACAGTCAGATGGACACAAACGAAGAAGAGTGTCACTACTTTAAATGACTCAGTGAGATGCATTCATATTAGTTGTTTTTCATAGAAGATAAAGACTAGAATATATACCTGTGAGTATTTTTGATATTGTCTCGCGTGAGTTTTCTCCGTGTACTCTGGATAACTACACACCCCGAGCCCGGATTTGAACCCACAACCTTACAAATATCAAGCCGGGTTATTTTAATTGTTTGGTGCATGCCATGCTGCCTTGGTGTACAATTGTATGCATGAAACAATAATAAAAATGCTATTCATTCATATAAATTCTGGTAGGGATTGTCTTTACTTATAAAAAGTCTTCACACCCTTGTTTTTTAGCATTGTAAAATAACAGCTGAACTTTATTCGGGGTTAATTGGAAAACTCTTCAAACAGTGGCAGGTTTGTGTTGACAAGTGGCGGAATTTTGCGTTCCGATTAGGGTTTTATGCTGCCGATCCATGAGTGACATTAGCCAATACCGATTGCGATACCGATCACATGGATAAGCTGTACATTTTTCAATTTTACAGCTCCTCACTAACGATTATTTTAATCATCGATTAATCTGTCAATCTGTCTTTTTTTTTTCTTAATACAGAAATAAAACTCATAATTCCAGTAGCATCTGGTAGGTTTGGAATAAGTTTCATGTACAGTAAATGAATATTTTCATTTAAGAGGCAACTAGCTGATGCTCTCTTTTATTATACAGTACTTTGCTGAAAGACCAGAAGATGCTCCTCGTATCCGTGTTGTTTTTACCGTCGACGATTTGTCATTGTATCATCACGAGTATGAGACGCTTGTGGCGGCTTCCTAAATATTGACCCGCCCGGCTGGAGGAGTTGTCCTTCTTGGTGGGCAAACAAACGTGCAGCCGTGGGGGCTGCTGAACGGCTGTTGTGGTGTTGACATTCGGCGCGGCGTGGCCGTTTGGGACCGTTGAGCAATTCAGCCCACGTGGGACACAAGTCCCACACGTTGGCCTTCGTCTTCAGTCAGCTCCAGTACGGACAAGCTCTACTTGAGTACAATTACACGTACTTGTACAAGTACACATACTTGTGCAAACAAAGAATGTTCACAGACTGGTTCAACTCCTGTACTTACTTACAGTACTCTAAGTAAAGGCAAAAAAGGACAGATTGAAGTATACTTATGTATATGGGTCATTTTTATATTGTTTGATCAATAACAGGAAAGACATACCTCACAGAATTCCCTTTTGAAAATCTATTGTTTTACCGGTATGAGTCGAGAACATCGGGGACACTTAAACACTTGCAATTGAATGGAACTTTGAACTGATAGTAAATTAAAAGTTGCCAGGAAAAATACCCTAAAGTAAAGTATAGGTTTCTGAATAATCTATTTACAGTAAACAGAAACAAAGTATTTGTACTTGGTTACTTGTCACTACTGCAAGTAAACCTGCAAAGTGTTGGCAAGTTGTTGTTTTGCACAAAGAAGCATATTATTGTTCAACCCAGGCCAAAAAGAAGCTTACGGCGCGCCGCTGCCAAAGAATGTATTTGGAACATAAATGTCCTGAGACTTGAGGTACTTTCTGAGGCCAGTCAAAGCCAAACCACTCATGACAATCAGTCGGACATACAAAAAGATGCTGTTGATGTCAAAATCATCTCGGTCAGGTAGCTTAAATCAGCAAGTTTCAAACAGGGGTTTCTCAAAAAAGCATTAAATTAGGTTGTGTCATTTAAAAACACAACCAAAAAAAACGTGTAGCCTACATATGGGGACCGGCGACTGATTAAACAAATTAATGTTATGCACATAGGCTACCTCTATCATTAATTTCCTATTTTAGCATCAACATTGCCTTTAATGTTAGCTTCTGGTGTTAGCTTCCAACATAGGAAACCGACATTAGCTTCCAAAGTTAGCACTCATGTTGGCTTCTATTGTTAGCTTCAGAGTTGCCTTTAAAATGTTGTCTTTCAGTGTTAGCTCCTTAAGTTAGCTTCCAAATTTACACCTAACGATGGCGCTAAGGAAGACCAACGTTAGCTTCCAACGTTTACTCCAATATTAGCTTCCAACATTAGGTTTCGCAGGGCCACAGTTCGATGATCGACTTTGTAGTCGTGTCATCAGATTTGCAGCCGTATGTGCTGGACACTCGGGTTAAGAGAGGGGCGGAGCTGTCAACTGATCACCACCTGGTGGTGTGTTGGCTCCGATGGCGGGGTAAGATGCCGGTCCGACCAGGCAGGCCCAAACGTATTGTGAGGGTCTGCTCGGAACGTCTGGCCGAATCCCCTGTCAGAAAGAGTTTCAACGCCCATCTCCGGCAGAGCTTCTCCATTGTCCCGGGGGCGGCGGGGGACATTGAGTCCGAGTGGACCATGTTCCGTGCTTCCATTGTTGAGGCAGCCGATCGGAGCTGTGGCCGTAAGGTGGTTGGTGCCTGTCGTGGCGGCAATCCTCGAACCCGCTGGTGGACACCAGCGGTAAGGGTTGCCGTCAAGCTGAAGAAGGAGTCCTATTGGGCCTTTTTGGCCTGTGGGACTCCGGAGGCTGCTGACAGGTACCGGCTGGCCAAGCGGAATGCAGCTTCGGCGGTCGCTGAGGCAAAAATTCGGACATGGGAGGAGTTCGGTGAGGCCATGGAAAACGACCTCCGGATGGCTTCAAGGAAATTCTGGTCCACCATCCGGCGTCTCAGGAGAGGAAAGCAGTGCGCCGTTAACACTGTGTATAGTGGAGATGGGGTGCTGTTGACCTCGACTCGGGACGTCGTGAATCGGTGGGGAGAATACTTCGAAGACCTCCTCTGTTCCACCGACACGCCTTATTTTGAGGAAGCAGAGTCTGGGGACTCTGAGGTGGGCTCCCCTATCTCTGGGGTCGAAGTCGCCAAGGTTTGTTGGAAAGCTTCTCGGTGGCAGGGCCTCGGGGGTGGATGAGATCCGCCCGGAGTTCCTAAAGGCTCTGGATGTTGTGGGGCTGTCGTGGTTGACACGTCTCTGCAGCATCGCGTGGACATCGGGGACAGTGCCTCTCGATTGGCAGACCGGGGTGGTGGTTCCCCTTTTTAAGAAGGGGGACTGGAGGGTGTGTTCCAACTTTAGAGGGATCACACTCCTCAGCCTCCCAGGTAAGGTCTATTCAGGGGTGCTGGAGAGGAGGGTCCGTCGGGAAGTCGAAACTCGGATTCAGGAGGAGCAGTGTGGTTTTCGTCCCGGCCGTGGAACTGTGGACCAGCTCTTCACCCTCAGCAGGGTCCTCGAGGGTTCGTGGGAGTTCGCCCAACCAGTCCACATGTGCTTTGTGGACTTGGAGAAGGCGTTTGACCGTGTCCCTCGGGGAGTCCTGTGGAGGGTGCTTCGGGAGTATGAGGTACCGAGCCCCCTGATACGGGCTATTCGGTCCCTATACGACCGATGTCAGAGTTTGGTCCGCATTGCCGGCAGTAAGTCGAATTTGTTTCCTGTGAGGGTTGGACTCCGCCAAGGTTGCCCTTTGTCACCGATTCTGTTCATAACTTTTATGGACAGAATTTCTAGGCGCAGCCGAGGCGTTGAGGGGGTCCGGTTTGGTGGCCTCGGCATTGCGTCTCTGCTTTTTGCAGATGATGTGGTGCTGTTGGCTTCTTCAAGCCGTGATCTCCAGCTCTCACTGGAGCGGTTCGCAGCCGAGTGTGAAGCGGTTGGGATGAGGATCAGCACCTCCAAATCCAAGACCATGGTCCTCAGTCGGAAAAGGGTGGAGTGCCCTCTCCGGGTCGGGGATGAGATCCTGCCCCAAGGGGAGGAGTTCAAGTATCTTGGGGTCTTGTTCACGAGTGAGGGTAGGTTAGAGCGAGAGATCGACAGGATCGGTGCAGCGTCTGCAGTGATGCGGACGCTGTATCGGTCCGTTGTGGTGAAGAAGGAGCTGAGCCGAAAGGCAAAGCTCTCGATTTACCGGTCGATCTACGTTCCTGCCCTCACCTATGGTCACGAGCTGTGGGTCGTGACCGAAAGAACAAGATCCCGGATACAAGCGGCCGAAATGAGTTTCCTCCACAGGGTGTCCGGGCTCTCCCTTAGAGATAGGGTGAGAAGCTCGGTCATCCGGGAGGGACTCGGCGTCGAGCCGCTACTCCTCCACGTTGAGAGGAACCAGTTGAGGTGGCTCGGGCATCTGGTTCGGATGCCCCCTGGACGCCTCCTTGGGGAGGTGTTCCGGGCATGTCCTACCGGCGGGAGGCCCCGGGGACGACCCAGGACACGCTGGAGAGACTACGTCTCTCGGCTGGCCTGGGAACGCCTTGGGATCCCGTCGGAGGAGCTGGCTGAAGTGGCTGGGGAGAGGGAAGTCTGGGCTTCCCTGCTAAAGCTGCTGCCCCCGCGACCCGACCCCGGATAATCGGAAGAAGACGGAGGGACGGACGGACATTAGGTTTCGACATTTGCATCCACAATTAACTCTAACTTTAGCTCCTAATGTTAGCGCCGCTAACATTAGCTTCAATGAAAAATCCAAAGTTACCGCTCATGTTGACCTCTAATATTACCCCTAACATTGGCACTAAGGAAGTCTGTTAGCTTCTAACATTAACACTAATATTATTCAACACTAGAATTTGACATTTATTTTATGTCAATTATCTTTAACCTTAGCTTCCAACGTTAGCGTATTACTTTTAATGATAACTTCAATGATAGCTAGCTCTATCGATCGATTGACAGATTGTTCTTATTTTTTTCATGCACAAAGTATCTTAATTAATTAACTATGATGTGTATGTACTGTGATAAAAACTTACAGTATATGCCGCTGACAGATAGATGAAGATGAAGATACATTATTGGTAGTAAGTAAAATGAAAGCCTTTGACACATTGATTAAAGCGGCCCAATGTCACGCTTGACTCCATGATGATGTTTTCTATTTAGTTGCATCTTTTGGAGAGCATTACGTTTGTTTGTTTGTTTTTTTCCCAGCTATCTTCCACCTGCCCAACATTTCGAAACAACTTCATTTGCATCCTGCGTTCTATGCAAATGATTCCAGGAATGAACTTTGGATCCAAAGCCAAACTTAACGAGACCAAACCAAACTTGAACCCAATTGTTTTTTTGTTTTGTTTTTTGTTTAGGCGGCATTTTGTTTTGCTCATGCAGGACATGAGGTGTCAGTTCAATCCTGATTATACTGTCAGATATATATTTTTTTTAGTTCTGGACTTCAGATGCTAATTAGCTTTCTGCTAAATCTGGTGCAAGCATCTCTTCTTGTATTTGGATGTTTACTAATGTATGTGCTCATTGTCCATGAACTTATACAAACAAAAAAACTTTGCCGCTTCTGCGCACAACAAGTGATGATCACGATCATCATCTCAAAGGACAACATCTGTAATGGTGGCCAGCCACCTGCAGGGGTTGGGCAGCTTCCTGGGCCTTGTTAACAAGCTGCGTATCTGTGACACACCTCCCCGATAAGCGGCGTGTGAAAAAGCCAGACACAAACAGCCCTGAGCAGCAAAAAGCCAAAGAAATACAAGGGAGCGGAGTCATACGAATTGAAGTGCGCACTCACCAAATGTCCGTTCCAGACTGGAGCCCGCTTGCGTGTTTACATTGACCATGTCGTCCTCCTCCGAGGCGTCCTAACTTTTGGTCAATTGTCGTTTTTCTGCCAGCATGCGGCGTGAAATGTGAAAGTTTGGCGGCGGGCGTGTGAGAGGGGTGTTGGTGGAAGGTAAGGCCGGCGTGGCCGCTGTTATCTTATTGATTTTCCTAATCTGGGCAAATGTGGGTGGGGAGGTTAAACAGTAACCAGGCTCGAATGGACACCCATCTATATAGCGGCTGTAACTATGGCAACATGATGATAGAAACTCAAACAGACATCAAATTATGATGTGCTTGCACTTCGTTCTCATCAAATCGAGCAGCATCACAAATCGGCAGCCCAATAAGTCGCTTTCAATTTACTGTCACAATATCAATAAAAAAAAATCTGGGTGGTCTTTTCTTTCTTTCTTTTTTATTTTATTTTTTTATTTTATTTTTTTACATCTTTGTAGGTCAGTCGTCTTGGTTGTGGTAATCCAAAAAAAAGTTGAATCAAGGCAACTGGGCTCTTCTGTTTGTTGAATTGTTTTTGTCTTGTTTTGCAAAAATAATGATGCTGTTAAGCTAACAAACTGAAAGGTTCTTTGAGAGAGAGCGTTTACACGACCGAATGAAAGGGTGAGTAGCATGACAAGCTACGTTTGACCATCCAGAATCAACATTGCAGATAGTCTTTGGGAGCAGTTGGAATTACATGTTGAGGAGTCGAAATTTTCATTGTAGGTATCAAAAGAAGACATCAGAAAGCAAACAGGCAAAATGATAGACCATAATCTATCATTCAAAACTAAATTACAGCTATTTGCAATCTCATTTTGCCCAGGACACTTTTGCAATTTATGATCATAATTTTTTGTCATTACAGAGGTCTACGATTCAGTTGCAGATATTGATTGACGATCTGCAACTGAATAGGGAATCTGTAACAGCGCTTTGACAGGAACGAAATGTCGATATCTGTAACTCCAGCTTGAGATATGTACAATTTGATTGCAGTTGTGGATATGTGAAAATGTTCTTTTTGACTGGGCAAAACTAAATTCCAGGTATCTGTAACGCATTTCCAGTAAAAAGGCTTGCCATAGAAGCGTGCATGAAAGACTTTGAGGAGTGGAAAATGTACTGAAGGTGGCAGTCAATAAACATCATGACAGATGATCTAACATTTTTCTTGTTTTGTTTTGTCCATGCTGTTCTACTGACAATTATAGCGAGACCAACATTAGCTTCACTTAGTTAGTTCTCCTTAGGTTAGTGGTCCCTCAGGGAGTTTTTTTTATATGGTAATTAGTATTACACCCTCATTTTCCATAGCAGACCACTTCAGTGTTGTTACCTGCTCTGTCATGTACTTAATGTTGTACAAAAGTACAAAATATACTTTATAACAGAAGTATTGATTCAATTTGACCTACTGTATGTTGTGTCAGCAAAAAAAAAAAAAACACCTAACAAACAAAATAAAAAGTCATGTTTATGTGTCTGCATCACGTACGCGAGGTGCTACTGATTGCCTTATCCGGCATTTTGGGCCATAAAAACAGCATCAGGCTCCAGTTTTATGGCAGAGAAAGTCTCAGAGGATGAACGAAGAGACGCAATGAGCTGAATGACAATACAGTGAGCGCCACAACAACCCATCCTTCTCTGGAAGGAATCCTGTTCATTCTGAATGAGACACACACATACACAGTGAAGTAACTGATCACCCTCTACAAGACTCATGTTGATATTTAAAACAAGCTTGTGTATACATTTTCAGAAAGAGAGAGAGAGAGACTGGTTTATTTTGTGGTATAAGAATATTGCATCAATTCAGCTCAAAATCACTTATTTGAATTAATTTCCCTCAACCAGCAAAATCATTTGAATCTAATCAAAAAGGAGGAAGGCCGCTAGACGGAGGGACGGGGCTGAAGTTAAAATTGGCTCCACCTAGTGGACAGTGAGGGAATTAATTATTTCTCAAAATGAACAAAAACAACACAAATGTCTTTATTGAAATGAAAAAATACTTTTGGTAGGTCAGTAAATATGTATAATCTGAAAATAGAACGGGGGGGGGGAAGAAAAGAAACTTCTGGTCTTTGATTTAGGCCGAGTGAGAATGTGGCGTTTGACAGATGACTAAGGAACAGTCCAAGTGGGCAGGGTTAAATCCAAACGAGCCATTTCCTGGTCAGCAACGAAATCACGCGAAGGTAAAGTTTAAAAAAACAATAAAACTACAATAGTTGGCCACATTTTATACGTTGTGCAGTTAGTTTATCCCGCTTGCTTAACACCATCCGCCCGCCACCGCTTCTACTTTATTTTAAGTAACTTTGACATAGTTTTGAGCCGTCAATTGCGAAGGTTAGCTAGCGTGCGAAGAATATGTAAAGTTGCGCCTTAAAAACCAGCTCGAGAACTTTTTATTGTGGGCTTACACCCACGTCGCTCTCATGCGATTAGATCGCATACAACTCCTTTGAATTGTACAGCTTGTTAATGCTTTAACTGTTAGTTTATGAGGTTTTTTTGTATTCATTTGGGATCCTCTCGTAGGGAGTGCATGTTTTGAATACCAGCAGAGCTTCAGACGGGCGGAGTCATTGGCATAGTCAGAATGGGTGGATGTCAATAAGAATTTTTCAAAATTTTGTGCTCAAGTTCCACGTTAGAATTTGTAAAGTGGCAAATCATTTGTAGGTGAGGTCATGAGTTGTATAAATATGTCTGCAAAGTAGTTTATTGAACAAGGACATTTCATTCATTCTCATGTTTGCAATGTAGTCGTTCATGAATTATTTCAACCAATAAATGCAAAATTTTACAATGTGTGAAATGTACAGTGTATGTAAAATTGTTTATGTTTCTTTTTTTTATTTAAAATAAGTATACAACCAATTATGTATTACAAAATGTACATTTATATGAAATAGTTTTTTTAAATTGTATGTTTAAAAACAAAAAAAAATGGCTAATATGAAAAATATATATTCAAAAGTAATTACAAAGCAAAAATGTCAGCAAGTATACTGATTGCACATGAAAAATTTACTTGCATGATTATCAAATTTTAGGAGCAAAAAATTCCACCAAGCTCTGTACATGTGTACGTGAAAGTGTTTATTGTAGTAATGTGTGTATTATTTATAATATATTATATACGAGCTCAATGATTTAAAAAATGATTAACAAGAATCTTTCAATGACTTTCAGGAGGGGGGAAAAAACATCTGAATGAATGCTACAAACATAACCGGAGTGTTGATCATTTTGGACAAAAAAAACAAAGTCACATCTTCTTCCCTTGTGTTCGTTGTGTTAGATGAACGTGGGTGTGGCTCACAGCGAGGTCAACCCCAACACGCAGGTGATGAACAGTCGCGGCATCTGGCTGGCTTACCTGCTGCTGACCGTCGTGCTGCACGTGGTCCTGCTCAGTATTCCCTTCTTCAGCGTGCCGCTCGTCTGGACGCTCACCAACGTCATCCACAACCTGGTCAGTAACTTACCCTCGCTCGTTTGCACTCGCTCACACAACAGGAGTTTGCAAATCTTCAAATATTGTATTAAAAAAATCTGGCATTTAACAGTTTTGTAAGCATAACGATAAATATTTTGTCATTGTTGTAAGACATCCATGCTTAAAGTGTGACATTGCTCCAATAAAATTTAACTTGGGCCTTGGGCAATATGAGGGAGTTACTCTCACTTCCAAATACTGTAGTCAGAAATATCATCAAAAGGGCTTTGGCGCCATCTTGTGGTATTTTATGGTATTTGAAAAATGCACCCAATAACGTTCATGAATTCTGAAAAGTTAACCACAAACGTTGGTTTTGACTGATCTCCCGAAATGAGGATAGAAAATGTCTCCATGCCTAGCCAGTGAGCATTTGTGTTTGTTTTCCTTTTTTTCGGGGGTGGGGGTGCGAGCGCAGGCCATGTACGTGTTCCTGCACACGGTGAAGGGCACGCCCTTCGAGACGCCCGATCAGGGAAAAGCGCGCCTGCTCACACACTGGGAACAGATGGACTACGGCATCCAGTTCACTGCCTCGCGCAAATTCCTCACCATCTCGCCCATCGTTCTGTAAGTACGGTAACTCGCCTTCTCGCAAACATCACCACAACAAATTTGGAGGGATAACTATGGGATTATTATTAGAAAACTTGGCTGTGCTTTAGTATACGTGTTTTCTCAGGATAAAAAAAAATGATACTCGTGGTATTTTATTCTGGAAATAATAGTTTATTCAACAAAAACAAAAAAAAGGACTACAGAATATTCTCAAAGAAAAAAAATCCCCAAAACTTTGTAAAAATAAATGTATGTTAATGGATACTAGCCATCAATTTTGTGATGATACGTCATGTAGTTTAAATCGCCGCCACATGATTGAACGTGTGGTCGGGTAACATGTCGTTAACATGACGCCCGTTTCCTTTCTCGGCAGCTACATTTTGGCCAGCTTCTACACAAAGTACGACGCCACGCATTTCCTAATCAACACGTGCTCCCTCCTCAGCGTCCTTTTGCCAAAGTTGCCGCAGTTCCACGGAGTGCGAATATTCGGAATCAATAAATACTGACAAAATGAATGCTGGAATTCCGAACAAGTACAAACACTGGACTTTCACACTTTTTGGTTTTGTTTTCTGTCATGGAAGTTCTTTGTGCGCTATTATTACCTGTAGGCTTTTATTCAATGACACGATTTGGTGTTGCTGTGGACGAAGCGACACCTTGAACCTGCAGCGGCTTTGCCCATTTGAGGAATTTTCCTTCTTTTGAATTTGTTGTCTTGACAACATGACAAATGACTTCAAGTTTGCATATCAGGACTGGCCACAAGTGTGTACACTTGTAGCGATTCATGTGAATCGTTTTCATTCAATTGTGACATTCCACCTTTTCGTGTGCGTTTTTGTGAACTCTTCTTGTTTGCGTTTTACAAAGACAATAAATCTTTGTTTTGCCTAAAATGAACATTGAATTGACGCCCGCCCCCACTTAGGACTGTGAAAATACACTTTTCCAATAATATTTCAGTACGACAATTTCCTCTGGATTATATAGCTATTGTTTTAGATTGGGTCTTTTTGATATTGTCACCAAATAAAACACTTGGCATTTGCGAGTTACAGCAGTTATTAAACTTGTTTGTGATAAGGAAAGAAGAAACTAAATTCTTGGCCACCACCATGACCGATATTTACCCGGCAGTTTTCTGGGTTTGGTCGCGTGATGTTCGCAATACGAGCCCGGAGACTGAATAATTAGTTTAATTCTAATACCACAAACAAACGCAATATTAAATCAGAAAACTGCGTTTTGACTCATGCAGGCACATTCAACAAATTATTGCAAAGAAAGTGTTTGCATTTCGAGCCTCTTTAAAGTTTGGAGTTTGTGAGATTCTCTCCCAGCTCAGCAAATCTAGATATTTATTTCACAAATGACATTCCAGAGACAAAACTCTTTTTTTGTACAAACATAAGAAAAATCTATTTCACATACAGTGCAGTGCAAAAGTCTCCGGCTTTGTTTTCTGGAGTCTTTTTCACATTAGTCAATATGACTTGTAAAACATCAACTAAAAAGACTCAGCAGGTTTCCACGAATGAACCCACTAAAGTTTAGCGAGGAACTCCGCGACAAAGATCAACCAACTGCATTTCATCACATCCGTTTCGTCAACATCTGGAAAAGGGTGCATTATTGTTTTTGTTTTTTTTTATCCATGTGAGTCAATATGAATCCATTGGAAGTCGACCAATATTGGCAGTAGCCGATAGAAGCCTGCGAACTAACAAACAAATTGGTGACGGTCTGCGATCTACTTATCAGAATGGCATTCTAGATTTCATGCTCATTGGGGCACTGCAAAAAAAAAATAAAAAATCAAACAAAAAACAAATCTAACTGTGGCCTGAGACTTTTGCACAGTCCTGTACATCCAATTTAAAAAAACAAAAGCGTCCAGGGCGTCTCAGCCAGGTTTTGAGTTTCGGAACAGCCAATAGGAGCAAAGCCTCCATGACAAAGATTCACCGCGTTGCCTTTTCTACATTCCTTTCCGGCAAATGTGACCTTGGGCGGCTGACACGCGAGGACTCGGCTCACGAGCGTTGGTGTCGGTTCGGCAGAGCGCCGTCGTTTTCAAAAGGCGTCTGCGCCGGCTCGCTCTGGTTTTGGCACAAGCCTGACGGATCTTCCTCATCGTCCGTGTCGAAAAAGTCTTTCCAGCCGTATTCCTGCGCGTGCACCGACACCTCGTTGGCCATCAGGTGGGAGGAGCCCTCGATGAAATCGGCAAACCTGGACATTGGGCAGATTGCATCGACTTGGCAACACAAACACTCGTGGGAAATGCATTTGATGCATAAACGGATAAGAAAATAATGAGTTCCATCTCCAAGAGTTGAAAAAAAAAGCAGGCACCTTTTGGGGGACTTCAGCTTGCTGACAGCTTTCCACGGGCTGCACTCCCTGCTGTTGCAGAACTTGCGCAGCTCGTCCAGCGCGTGCACCGTCTCCTCCTCCCCTTGCTTGCGATACTCCTCTTCCGTCAATAGGCGGCGCTTCTCCGGCTTCCAGTGAACATACCGGCGAATTTTCCTGGACAGCAACGAGCGCAACTGCTTCAAACTTTACAAAATTTGGGAATACTTTCTTGCAGTTGGTGACATGAAACTGAAAGAATGACAGACAGCATGTGGAGTACCCCAGGGGTCCACTCTCGGACTACTTTTATTCAACATCTTCATGCTGCCACTAGCTCAGATCATAATACATCTCGACTAGTCCTGAGCATTTCCACATGTTCAACTAAACAAAGTTTAGTTTGGATTGTAAATTTTGCCGTTCATTACTGCTTTGTTAACAATCAAAACTATTATTTCACCACTTTGCTTAAATTTTGTATTTTATTCATATATATATATATATGGTGTAAATTGCCTAGTACCTGGTGATTCGATTTGTATCACGATTCATAGGTCACGATTCGATTCGATTAATCCCGATGCGAATCTATAAATTGTTTATTGCGATTTTTTTTAAACTGAAATTTAGAAAATACTAATCAGTAAACTTGTACATGTACACTGTAAGATTTGTATGAAAATGTATTTATTTATCTGAAAATTCAGGTTGCAGTCTGTTTCATGTTTGAACAGCACTGAAATCAAATATTAAGGCTTAATGTTCCATTAATATAACATTCTTCCATGCTTAATGTGTGAATCCTAACCCTAAGTAAGACGTTTTGTTGAATATTCCCATAGAAAAATGATGTTTAAAAATCGATTCGGCCGCAGCGCGCTGTAATATCGCGATATATTGCCGAATCCATTTTTTCTAACACCCCCAATCACTCACCATACTGCAGGGAGGGCCATCATGATGGGGTACTCGAGATTCTTGGCGATCACAGCTGCCACGATGATGGCGAAGGAAACTTGCTGGATTTGAATTCCGAGATAAATGAGAAACAGGCCGAACAACTGCAGCGTCCACGACAGGATGTTGATGCTCTTGTCGTCCACCAGGGGGCCGTAGCGGTAACACACGGCAAAACTGATAAAGCCGACTACGGTCACGTAACCTGTCGGGTGGAAAAAAAGAAAAAGACAAGCTGGATCTGCACGGCGCTATTAAACACAAATCAAGAATGTTCAAGGTTGGTTCGTAATAGGGAACCATTTGGGGGATACATATTTTTGCATACTCTAAAACAATCATATCCATTTTTTTTAGCCCACTCAAACACACAGGGATATGATTTGACCAAAGTGAAATTATCTGAAAATTTAGCCGGGGGTCTGGGGGCCGCTGGCACCCAGCTAGGTCCAGGGCAGTGCCCTGGTGGGGGGGACAAGGGGGGCGAAGCCCCCCTGAGCTCATGGGTTTTCCGTGTTTTTAAGTACTTTCAATGCACTCACATGACAAAGAAATAGACAAAACAACAGCATAAATTTTCAATGTATATTGAACTATCCCATATAAAATGGCAGTTTTAGTCAACTCAAAATCAGTCACATTCAAAAACATTGGACTGCCTTTGCTTTTAAAAAACTATCACTGAGAATATCATCATATCTAACTAATGTGATTACTGAGTTAACACATAAATAATGTTGAAGAGTTCAAATTTCATGAACAAATAATTGTATCATGACCAAATGAAAAGTAACTCATATTAGAGCATACCACAAACGTCTTTGTTATAGCAGAAGATGTTATCTGTCGGAGTCATGTGCATACACAATGAACTACTAAAAAAAAAAAAAAATGATTTTTTTTTTTGGGGGGGGGGGATAAAAAAAAAAAGCGGAATTCCGCGAATTAGCGGAAAAATCACATCCCTGAACACAGAAATCCCTGCATTTATCGATAGCACTGAATAATATATATTTTTGACCAGATGTATCCGATTTGCACGTACCCAAAGCCACGGGCCAATGTTCTCGGAGGATGACGTTGAGGTTCCTGCAGACAAGCTGGATGGCGTACACCGAGAAGGACCAGCCGCCAACAATCAGTATATAAAAAGGGCTTTTCTGTGGAAACATAAAAGGGCAAAATGTGTTTTTAGCACGCCGGGCATACTTGCGGCTCTTTCTAGTAGAAGGCCGCTACAACGCTACCTTTGGCAAAAGACGGGCCAGGATGAAAAAGAGAACGATGAGGGACGCGATCATTCCTGTGCCCATGCCGGCTGAGTAGAAAAAAATCTGACTCCTATTGTAAAAAAAACAAAAAATAAACAAGTTAGGGACAAGACAGAACTGCCTTCAATAACATACTCGCTTGCTGATATCAGATTACCTGCTGAGGGAGTCGGCAAAGACAAATAGCATGACTCCCACCAGGAAAACCAAAAACAGATAAATGTCAAACTCTGGAAGAAAATACAAACAATGAGTTGGCCCAAGACAGATTCACCTTTCGACATGAAACACGGACACGATTGCGACGTACTGCGCAGCGATTTGACGGTGTACTTGGTTTGATCGCTGGGCTCGACCTTGAAGCAGGTCTTGTTGCTGAACAGGTGGATGTTGATGGTGGTCTCGTTGTGGCCCTCGCGCAGAAAACCCTGCAACCAGCTCCACACGCTGAAGCGTTCCAGCTGCTGCAGCTCCTCCTCACCTTGCACCGTCTCCGCCTTGAACACGTTGGAACTCCAAACTCGGACCTGCGCCATTCGTTTTAAGAGGCCAAGCCACCAAACAGTAGTTACGGTATTTGACATAGGTGAAATACACAAGAGTCGTTAGAAGGGGACACAGCAATGTAAAGCTGTGCATCATCAGCGTAACTGTGGAAGCCGACGGCCGTATTTCCTGATTCCCAAGGGGAAGCATATGAAGAGTAAAAAGGAATGGGCCTAAAATTGAACCTTATGGAACCCCACATTTAATTCCTTGGGTTTTGGAGGAACATGTATCCACGAAATATCGGTCCGTGAGATAAGAAGAAAAGCAGTACCAGAGATGGCCACCAGGTTTCTAAGTCTATTAAAAACGTGGTGATCTAAAAAGATGGTAAAAAAATTTTTTTTTCAGTGACAGGACCAGTTGTTTGAATACTGTTTACATTTATAGCCTACATCTAAATTCATCAGGTAATACTTTTTGCACTTGAAAATTCTTCTGTTGTACAGAAAGTTAAACCAACACTTAAGAACAAAGTATCATAAAACAGTCAAATGTTCTGCCTGTAATCCATCTTTGCTGTTGTAAGCGTTAAGGGACAAGAGAAGTTATTTTATTCATAATTGATATTTACTGAAATTAATTGGGGGGGTTTCTGCTAAATATCGCCCTAAAAAAATCGATTTAATTCCTGCCGTAACGGTAAGAGTCTGATCAAGTCTCACTCAACTTGGATTTGTTCATACACCAACCTGAATTCTCGTCCAGGTTTGCCTCCAGTTTGGTACGATGGCGTTTGTGTAGCAGAACAGGCTGGAGCCCGATAGTTCGTACTTATCTCCATCCTTGAGATCGATGATTGGAGGCTTGCTACCTGGATCGCAAGAGTACAAAGGTTCATTTGCCATACAAGGACATCAATAGCACATTTTGAACAAACGGCAGTTGGTGTTGGGTTATCCGCCGGCCACTCTACCAGCTGCACACTTGATCGTGCAACCTGAATTGCAATCAAACCGCTTTGACAATATATCGTGTGAATATTAATTTGTTTTCTCCATGGATGTTTTGATATTGTGTCAGTTTGTTGTCGGTTACTGTGTTTAGCAAGATTTCCAATGACAGACCTCTTGAAAGTGGGATTTAAGTTTGAATGTCTAGTTGTGTGACGTTCCTGAAACAACTGATCTCAATGTAATCATCAACTTGTACAGGTTGTGTTGTCATAAATAGCAACAAGCTAACTTGCTCCGAAGCTAAACGACACAGTCTCTTGTCGCGTTACTTAACTCTATGGCCAGTATATATGCATGTGTCGTGTATCTGAATACATCGTTACATCACACATTACCTGTAGCTTGTGACGAGGTAAGAGCGAAACACAACAGCAGCACCGTTAAAAGCGGTGAACGGGCTCCTGTCGTGATTATTCGGTTTCGTTCTTTCATGCATCCCGCCATGATGATAGCACCAGCTTGCTGTCGTTAGCCCCGCCCTCTCCAAGTCGACTTTTTTACGTCAGTAGAAATATAGCCAATCAGAACATTGCACATTGTCAGATTATAGTTTTTTCTACTTAAAAACTTTATTGAGCATTGTAAATCAGACGTTCACGTGGTTTCGATTGTTGCCGTTCAAAAATAGAAGTTTAAAACATAAACTAAATCAAAATTGCTTTAGTTATTTCTGTATCAAACACCCTGCAAGTGATAAATAATAATAATAATGATGATAATAATAGTAATAAGTATTGAAACTGATTCCTAAATATTATTTTAATATGAATTAGTTCTTGAGTACCCTTAAAAATTAGAGCTGGTATCGAAACTAATCAACTGAATCGATTCTTCTTCTTTCTTTTTTTTATTCAATCCAATAATGATTTATATACATATATTTATGGAACATCAATTCTTCTTGAATATCAAGTACATAATGAAAACTCAAACATTAAACTACCACTAATTGTCACACCTAAGTGGGGGGAAATTCATTCTCCGCATTTGACCCATCCCCGAAGGGAGCGGTGAGCAGCAGCAGGGGCCGCGCTCGGGAATCATTTGGTTATCTAACCCCCCAATTCCAACCCTTAATGCTGAGTGTCAAGCAGGGCGGCAATGGGTCCTATTTTTATAGTCTTTGGTATAACCGGCCGGGGGATTTAACCCACAACCTTCCAGTCTCAGAGCAGTCACTCTACCACCAGGCCACTGAGCTGGTAAAGCTTTTTGGCCCGTACGTACGTACAAATTAGATTATGAGAGAAAGTAACTGGTCAAATGATTTAGTTTAGTTTATTTGAAAGTAATGTGTTATAATCACAAACATTGAAATCAGCAGGAATGAGATAAAAATTCAATTTTCATCATTATCATTTATCCAAAGTAATTGTAATTAAAAATTAAAAATATTCTGAAGCTTTTTCATAAATGTAAGAAAATGCTTTTAAATTCCCGTGAACAGTTACTTTCAAGAAAGCAGCCAGATAGAGGGAAAGGAAGTGGTTTGTAGTGATCACATCATCACACTACAAACAAACAAACAAACAAGATGGCATGCGTTTGGAGACTGCCCTCATTCTGAAGCAGCTGTTTTTAAAACCCAGTGCGGGAAGACAATTGTGGTTGATAAACTGTTGCACTTCATTTCTGTGAAAATGAGGACTCTTGTCGCGGTAAGAGCGAGGGAGAGAACCCGACGTACGACTAGTGGTTGATAACCGGCTGCAAAGATGGTTTGTTTGCAGGAGATGTTTCTCTCCAAACAGGATTTGGAGGGATTGAACTCTGTTAATGAAAACTTCTGTGCCTGTGGGCCTGGAGAATTACTACTGATCTTTATCAGTTAATCGTCAGAGGGAGGATTCTTGGGGGTGTGGCCATCCTGTGGCACAAAAGGTTTGATCCAACCCAATAAAAAGAAAAAAAAAGAAAACGCTTTGATCCTGTTAATACCGTGATCAGACTTGAAGCAGACTGGTGTATTGGCATTCAAGTAAAGTTAAATGACAGAGTTTGTCATTTTAAATGTTTACACATCTTATTAGTCCAGACTCAATGATGATGGATATTTGAACAGGCTTCCTTTTAATAATTCTTTTATTTATGATAACCTGTCCACAAGCATTTTTGTTGTGCAGACGTAAATGCTGACATTTTAGATAATTACATTTTTGCCAAGCATATAGTTCTGTTCTGTGAAGATCTCATATTGTCTTGTTTAAAGCTTTTACCTGCTGATAGCTTTTACCTATATCAGTGAGGCCTGGCACTCAACATCTTGGCTTGATCACTGTATTAGTACTACTGATTCTCATGCTAGCATTAATCCTATAAAGACTGAAGAGAGGCCTGTTCTTGACCATAAAAAGTTGACTAACTCTGTTTTTAAATATGCTCTGTTTTAAAAGGAGCTCAGTCTTTTAATTATATATATATATATATATATATATATATTAGTGCTGTCAAAGTTAAAGCGTTAGCTGATTAATTAATCACAAAAAATTATTACATTAATCATGAATTAACACAGATTAATCGCACTATTATCTTGACCATAGATTATCCTTTAGCGTGACAGCGGATAGTTACGTTTAAGGTAGCACAGGCTGTGTTAGAACAATAAACATAATTACAAGCATTTAATAAATGTTTGCGTATCACATTTAGAATATTTGTTCATGTCAAAATTTTGGGGTCATATTTTTATTTTATTTTAAATTATGCAAGTAATTAACTGATTAGAAAAAGAGGAGGATGAGCGTGTGCAATGGATCAAAAAATGTGTAAGACGTCTTCATAACATTAAATGTCAAAAGAATTAACACATAACCGGTGCTCTTCAAATTTGGCGGAGGGAAAAAAATGTTGATGAAAAAGCCTTTTTTTAAATAAGCGATTAATCGTGATTAATCTGATTTAAAAATGCAATCGTTTGACAGCTCTAATACACACACACACACACACACACGCACACACGCACACACATTTTTATATATATATAGTGTTTATTTTATCTTTCATATTTTATATACTGCACTTTGTTACAGTTATGTCCTTTGTATTTTTAGCCATCTATTTGTACATCAAAGAACTTCCTGCAACTGTAACTTGTTTTCGAAAAGTAAGGGTTTACTCTGTGAGGTTTATTATAATCAACAGAAATCCACATAATCCAATCACATTTTAGGAGGCGTTCGAGTGACTTATTGAAAACTGGGGAAATATAAAATTGATGATTTGTCCCGTGGGCGTGAAGCCGCGCTGGTTGATTTAACGAGGAGGCCGTGAACGTATCAAGTGAGTTCAGGTCACTATAATAGGAGGCGAAGGACGGCAACCATCATCGTCATCTTCCTCACTTGGGGCGGGGTTAGCAAGTAGCAAGGAGCAACGCAACTTCTCCAAAAACTTCGACACTTTGCTCCGTTTGTCCTCCGTCCACCGAATTTACACACCTCTTAAAAGGTAGGCCATAAAAATAAAAACACAAATAACGCGTCTCCTCCTTGCGGAGGTTTCCCATAAAATGTGTTTTCACACCCTCTTCTTTTTATCATATAGCGACGCCTTAATCCTCCCAATTTTGTTTAAAAAAAACTTTAAAGAAGTTGTGCTGCGTCCACGCGTCGTCGACTAATTGACAGGGCAAACTGAACAAATTCAATAAGGTGGCTAACTGGCTTGATTCGATGTCGTTTAGGGGGACAAAGCTGGCTTTGTTGTCGAATTTGGTGGTGGTGTTAGTTAACGGTTCGAGGCAGGGCGAAATTCCTGCCCGGCGAGGCGAGGTCCTGCTCGGGTGACTTTGCTTGGATGTCAGGGCTTACGAAATTCACAGCTAAGCTATTTTTAGTGACTTTAGAACTCTTGTTAGTCCTAGAAATTGATTTGTAGCACTGCCTCGAACTTCTCCCAACTAAAATGTTCTGTCAGCATGTTTGGGGAAATGACTCAGATGTTCTTTTTGTTTGGGAAGCAGCTGCTGCTCACACACGTCACCTGAGCACAAATAAAAAAAAAAAAAAGTTTCATTTCTCCCTCTTCCTTGATCCAGGAAGCTGATCCTCTCCAACCATGACTCTCGAGGGGGGAATGAAATGCGTCAAGTTCTTGCTCTTCTTCTTCAACTTCGTCTTCTGGGTGAGTCTCGCATGTTTTCAAGTCTCTATAGCTCGGGAATGAAGTGACAGTTGGAGTTGTTACGATTTCCGATCACGTGATTGGGAAAATTGCTGAATATCAGGTGGAAAAAAATCGGATTAAAAAAAATGGAGTTTAAGATGCAGTAACCAAACCGGAAAACATGATTGTTGACTTCCTGTGTATGCAATAAAAGAGCAAGACAACGGGTGCGTTTGAAGTTGAACTTGCAAAAAAAAACAGAAAACTTTTATAGGTAGTGACAAAACAGTTGTTTTTTAAATCATAAAAAAAACAATGTTAAACCACAGCTTCAATAAAGGAACAAAATGTTTTGTCAATATGTAATGAATTGAGGAAGATGACATTTTAATGACTTAAAAAAGAGGGCAAAATGATCCAGTTTCTTAATTTTCTTTTAATTGAACATTTTCATGGTTCACATCAATTTGGATTTCACTATGTATGTATATGTATGTATGTATATGTATATATCCATAACACTTGTAACACAAAATAGCTCTTTGTACAGCTATGAATATTTTGTCCTTCCACCATTTTACAAGAATACCTCTTCATAGTAACAAGAACCCAGTAGTACACCTTTACATTATGAAAAACAAAATTTTAAAGTGGAAAAAGAAGGATGAGATGAATACTGGGTGAGTCGACTCCACACATTAAACAAAAGACGGTCATACTTTCAATATATACCTGATCCATTTTTCTCAAAAGTTTTTTTTTTGTAATCTTATTACAAAAATTATTCTTTACATTTTTTAATATTTAATAAACAATGTCAATCCATTTCTCTTTTGTAGGCCTTTATATTATTGGCCATCTTTTTTGCAACATCAAAGTACTTCCTGCAGCTCATAAAATGGAAAAAGAGAGTGTAAAGGGGAGCCAGCAGATGACTGGGGTCTTTTTTTTTTTTTTTTGCCGATAATAAGCATTGTGCTTAATCACTATTTGTTTGAATAGACTTGCTTGAATCTTTACTGCTCCGATTCACAAGGATGTTTGTTTCAAGTAGCCCAAAAGACAAGTTTTCTAAGTAATGTATTGCTGTTAGAGCGAGCATAAATTCCATGTTAAGGAAAATATTTTAAAATACATTTTATGTGACTACATTCTCATTACATTTTTTTTATTTTTATTAATGATTATGCTCATAGAGTAATGATGATGTCATGCGATTGAACATTTTGCAGATTTGTTTCAAACTTGGTATTGCATCATATACTGCAATAACTGTTCCATGGTAATGTTCTTGTCCCAAATTTCCAAACTATGGAAATTTAGGCAAATTGTTGTGGATGTGAATTTTTATAGGTAGGTTTGCAACTCTGGTTATACCCTTGCCTGCCTCCCCAACTGTGAATTTATTCAGTTTTGAAGGATATCCGGTCAAGGAAACGCATCGGTTCTTTTGCATGATTCTTTTCTGCGACCAAAATGGCGAAAGAGTCTTCATTACCAAGCTGGAGACAAGGGGATGTGCTCCACCCATTCCTAAGTCAAATCCGTCATTTCCGCTACCTCACTTTGGGTATGTCGTATTCTGTGTGCCTGCGTGGGAATGTCGCTGATTGACGTGAAATTTAAAAGATCAAATCTTGAAGATGTCAGAGGAGCTGAAGGGCCACATCAGCATTGTCAGCACCTCTGAAAATGACTTAATATTTTTATGGAGGGTTAGGGATGCACTGCAGCTTTAAATGTAATTAGTTGCTATTGTTATTTCATGCATAGCCACTGATTTTTGTTTTTCATTTGGTTTGAACCACTGCTGTATAAGACTTGTAAGCCATATGAAGCATTATTTTGGGATACTTTTAACCCCCCCAAAAAAAGATAATTGAGAAAGTTTGAATGTCCACTTTGTTTCTTCTTAATGCTAAAGTATCGGATTGGGACTCTATTGGCAGATACTTCAAATCATGTGATTTGAACTCTGACATGGGGGGGGGGGGGGAGTGGTAGGAAAATGACGGCTTTCTCTTGATTTGTGTTATCTTTTAATCCAATTAACATGCTTTTTTTCCTATAAACTGCTGATGGCATTGCTCCAAAATTTCAAATAATGAAAAAGGGAAAATTGTTCAAAAATATTGAAAGAGGTCCAGTTTTATTTTTTTTTTATTTTTCCCCCATAGCTATACGATATGTTTGTTATCAAAAGGAAACCAGACGATTCTTGTGAATAGCACTTGATCACTGTGCCAACTGCAAGAGAGCCGGAAGTGGCACACAGCCACATTAATAATGGTCTCAGTTTGTTACTTCGTGTATAAAATGAAATCTCCATCAACGTACGCCACCGCCTGACTAACCAGCAACCCCCCCCCCCCCCCCCCCCCAAAAAAAAAAAAAAAATCCGGCGCGCAAATCACATGATAAGTTCATCTGAAAGTGTGTGTGTTAAGCGCGCTTTACAGCAAGTGCTGGTGATGGAATGTGAATCTTATGACCAGATTGTAAAGCTTGAAAACGGTGTCATGTGACTTTTTTTTTCTTTTTCTGTCTCGTCCAGCAAGACGGAACTGTTTCAAGTTCAATTATAGTTTGACAGGAAAGCGGAAGATGTGAATGACAAAGTGGATTTTGTTCTCTTTACACACTTGCATGGTTTGCCTCATGAAGTAATTTTTATTTTTTTTTAATTTCATAACATGAAAGGGGGGGTGGTAATTTTCCCGAGCAAGTATTTTCAGTCGCAGTTTATCTAAAAAAACATTACAATTGTGTGTTTTTTTTTGTTTTTGTTTTTTTAAATGTCAGATGAGGATGTACAGTTGACATATTATGAAAATCAAGTGATACTCAAAGTCACAGTACAATAGGAATAAATGAATATTTTTGCCAGAAAGGTTGGTCAAGCCATCTTTCATGAAAGTCATATTTTGTCACCAATTTAGGGGTATAAGATAAATAGATTTTAAAAACCTGTAATAATATGACTTTTTATTACAAATAAGTGTGTGTGGGGGGGATCATAATCTTATATTAAATAAAGTCAGTTGTCAGAGATTAAGAGTTTGCGCATTATAATACTAAAACCATATTTTCTTGACAAACCAGTCAGTCTGTCTTCCGAGAACAAAATTACACATGATGAAAGTGGTATTTCTCAAAAGAGAACAAACCACCACTAATTGAAGAAAGTTTATATTCAGGAAAATAGTCATATTTTGAGAAAATTCACTGTCAACAGAAAAGGCAAATATGAAGAAAAAGTGTAAATGCAACATTTTTCATCGATTAGATCATTGTATCATGCCACGAATAAATCCTTATTGCGCAACAGAAGAAACTGCCCCAATTTTGCCTGAAGCAGTTTAGTCTGGGCTGTGCGTCCAGCCTTGCCTGCTGCAACAATTGCAAACGCTATATTCCAGCACAGGGCTGAAAACATTTCTTCAGCAACATTTGCCAAAATCACATTGGGACGGTCTTATTAAAGGGAACTTGCATTCTGGGAAAATGGACTTGAATTTCTATACAAATAATTGCCTCTGGGGTGTTTGTTGGGTACACAGCTTAGTGTTCAGCTCACTAAACTTGCTGCAATTGTCGACTCTGATGTTGTGACGCATTAGAATTGGAGGGCTACTTTTGTGTTAAGTGATTGGTGGTGGCCCGACTTTCATGACTCGTGTCAGATAGTCGACAGTTTTTGGACTTGGGACGCGTTTTGATTGATGGAAGACTCGATTTGAATTGCTTCACTTTAAAAAAAATTATATATATGTGTGTCATTTGTTTAGTTTGTCAGTAAAGTTTTTTTTCTTTTTTTTTTTTTTTCTTCTTCTGTTATATGTCAAGAGAAGAGGCTGTGTCACTAAAACCCACAAAGACACCCAAACTACGTCAACCTAACAGTTTAGCTACGGGTCATGTCGGTTTAAGCGTCTCATTGACAAAATAACAAATGAAACCAATTTTCAAGCAATGTTTTTGGGAACATTGTAATAGTTGATGATGTGGATATTTTGTTGCGATGACCTCATCCGTAATGTAGCATAAGGTCAGAAACTGAAATGATTAATGCACATACATGTTGCAAGTGAGTCCACGCCTCATAATTTTTTAATTCAAGCTCCTGACGTTTTGTAGGACTGATGTCCTCGTGTTTGCTTGCTCTGTTGGCTCCTTTGTTTCCCTACAGCAGCAATTAGCTGCCTATTTGACTCCAATTCAAATATTTACATTGCTAGCGAGCTGCTCAACAAAAGGAACAAAACGCACGGCGGAAAATACGACTGATAAAGTGACCTGCCGTGTCATTTTGTTTTCTTACTGGCCTTGCTGTATATTTCATTGCAGCCGACAACTCCTGTCCGCGTTTCCCGGATGTTTTGTTGGTAGGCGTGGTCTGGATGGTAGAAAGTTTGCCAATTTTTCTGAAATTGCAAGCCTATGAGCGTCCATCCGGACTTGAAAGGAAGCTGGAGGGAAATTCCAACTGACTCAAAGTCCACTGTGTACTAATTGATCAATTTGCTACATCAAAACATGCTCTTGTAACAATTATGTCGCTGTTGTCATTTTTTTTTTTTTTTTTTAAAGTCCTGATGATTTACGGTTGATGCGTGTTGGTCATGATGGCTTATCACCGACACTCCGCTGCAGGAAGCAGTAGTTGAAGTTTCTTGAGACTTTTGGCCGTGTGTGTCCTCAAGGTGACTCTCACATTTGGCACCAGATTAAAAATAAGTAAATAAATAAAAAAAACATTTTCAAGAATGCACAACGTGGGAGTATTTGCCCAAGTCAGGTGATCCTGTGGGATCTGTGTTTTTATTTTTATTTTTAATAAACATCATTCCATATGCTGTATTGTGTCCACATTGTTTGTAACTAGAAAATAATTAGTCAAATTGCATTTGATGTTCTTAAACCCCCCCCAAAACATTTTACATTGCTGCTGCCCCATTAGGACTGATCAGACCGGTAGAACAGACATGAACATGGTCAATATTGTGTGATGTTAGTTTTTCCCAAGGGTGAGCACATCTTGGTTAAAGGGAGAAAAACACACACACACACACACACCAAAGAGTTAGAAGCTAGAATGAATTTCACTTGCTGGGTGGATGAATTTTTTTTGGGCCGTTTGACCTGAAGAAGATTCAATTCAGTGCTTGAGATAAATTCTTACCACTGCAAAGATCACAAAGTGACACAGCACCTTGCAAACAGGCAACTGCCCTGAGATACAAGTGACATGACAAATCTTTTCAAGATACGAGCCATCAGTTGGACTGACAAGTTTCATGCTTTTGAATTGCAAGCGCAAACTAGAGCTGCGATGGCGAACACATTTCAACTGCAGTTTAGCAACTTGTGAACAGTTCATTAAAAAAAAAAAAAAAAAAAAGAGGCTTCAAGCTGTTTTTGGCCACGCCCACTTCAGGTTTACTCTAAAACTAAACAGAAAACAAAGAGAATTACATGTATTTTAAAAACAACCTAACTATGCTCACTTAAGAGTGGTCTGGTAGCGTAAATGCTAACATATAATAGAAAATCCCATTGACTTGCTAATAGTTGGCATCAATAGCTGTGGTTGTCCAACCCTTAAAAGAAAAAAGAGGCTTCAAGCTGTTTTTGGCCACTCCCACTTCAGGTTTACTCTAAAACTAAACAGAAAACAAAGACTATTACATGTTGTATTTTAAAAACAACCTAACTATGTTCACTTAAGAGCGGTCTGCTAGCGTAAATGCTAACATATAATGGAAATTCCCATTGACTTGCTAATAGTTGGCATCAATAGCTGTGGTTGTCCGTCATTTAAAAGCAAATGCTGGAATAACACATGTAAGACGTTATAGATAACTTGACAATCCTCACATGCGTACACAGTTTTCTTTATCCTCTATGAAAAATGACTAATTACAGCAACGTAGTAGTAGATGATTTGAGACAAGTTTTTTAGCTTGATCGCAGAATAAATTCAATTTGTATCTCAAGGCTTCGCTGTACATGCGTGACTATTTGCTTTCAAAGCAACTGGGCGATTTTTCAAGTTGTTATACTTTATAGCGGGGGAGGGGCCACTCATGATGGCGGACTCCAAAGTGCGTCATGTTTTTTTTGTACTCGCTGCGCTCAACCGAATCATTGCGCAGATTGATTTCCCAGATTGGCGTAAGGCGATCCCACCTGATCCGACAGTTTACCGTCACAGCGTTTGTGAAAGATCTCACGAGTCGCACGCTGACGCATGCATGTCTGACTATCAACGTGTCCGCTCTGAGAAACGGCGCCCACA